>NW_022436948.1:37077728-37188066 GCF_009761245.1 Sapajus apella
TATATATATATATATATAGTATTTCTCCTGTTCCTAAATTTTATTTTTGTACATTTGCTATTACTGAAGTTTCAAGTTCAGTTTTAAGTCTTGAAATCTAGGGCAAGGAATAGCCAATCTTTAAACAGAATCTCTAGGGCATAACCTTTCTTAACTGCATACTTTAATTCTTATAGTCAGGGATACAACTGAATCAGCACATGCTGACAACTGTTCTTTCACGGGCTTCATAGACACCATCTAGAACTAGACTGAGAGAGTAATTCTGACATAAGACATGTAGGTTTTTCCTTTCACTAGTTTTCTCCATGTTTGTCCACTTTGCCTTTCTTGTTTGATCATTAGTCTTCGTTGAAGGATGCTAGATAATCAATGAAAGCAGAAGAGCCAGGAGCTCATAGTTAGTTAGTCAAGGAAAATTCTGTATCACAGACCAGAGGCACAAATCGACATTTTAAATTACCTCCCTGAAATTGTTCACTGGAAAAATCATCATCGTCAGTGCTTGTGCTTGAAGAACGGGGCTTCATACACAGTAGGTCCTTGATAATTGTGTATACACAGTAAAGATGGAAAGTCAATGTGAAACATTCCAATAAATGAAATTGCTTTTTCTAAGTTGAACTAAACACTAAAACAGTGATTAAATGTGTTAACATATACCAGTTCTGTGGCTAAAGAAAAGTTATACCATTATAAAGCAGTTCACAATTAAATATAGATGAATAAACACATCAAAATGTTCAGGTCTTATATCCTCTGTTCTCAAAATAAATATTGTAGTGCTATACATGCAGTTGTCCTGTTTTTGAATTTTATATAAATATAAATATATATATTTTACTTTTTGTGTTTTGCTTACTTTTGCTCAATCGTTCATATGTGAGATTCATCTTTATTATTGAAGCAATGGCTCATTTATTACTTTATCGTTCTGTTGATATACATTTAAATCCTTTGCAGTTTAAAACCATAACAAATAACATGACTTTGAAATGTTGTGTACATATATTTTAGTGTATTTATATATACATATCTGTTTCGTACCTACCTACAAGTAAAATACTGACTTACGGGGCATGCGTACTTTACCATTTAGTAAATACTCCTAAATAATTTTCTGATGTAGTTGCAGGAGTTTATACTTTTTGGTAGTTAAGAAAATTTGAGTGTTTTATGTCCTTCCTAACACTTGGGATTGTTAAGTCCTTGGAATTTTTTTTTTCCTTTTGATGGATAGGAACTAGTAGTATTAATATATAGGTTATTAATTTGCATTTATCTTCTACTAATGAGGCTGAGAGCCTTTCATATACTTATTGGTCATTTTACGTCCCCAGTTTTAAAGTTCCTGCTCAAATATTTCACTTATTTTAAAAAATGAGTGTTGTGTCTTTTCCTTGCTGTTACTTATATAACTCACTGAGAACAGTGCAGAGACATGTTCCATTGCCATAGTAGATTTCTTTCATTTTCCTTTTAATTCTGTCATTTTGCTTTTTATATATTTTGAGGGTAAATTATTAGAGGTGGGCAGTTGAGGATTGCTATATTTTTCTGGTGGAGCCACTATTTTATCATCAGGAATTGTTCCTCTTTTCTATAGAAAATCATTTATACTCTTGAAATCTACTTTATCTGTTATTAATATACTGCATTATCTCTTCTTTGATTAATGTTTTGTAGTGTAAGTTTTCCATCTGTTTCCTTATTTTTTGTTTCTGGTAGTTGATTTCTTTTGTTTTGCTTTTATAAATTCTGCTAGTCCTTGGGTTTGTTGTAATTCATCACAATTTTGATGTTAAACTAGCTTTTATCGAATGCATTTTTTTAAACCTCATATATATCTTGGTTATAATTTAAAAATTAATTTTAGACCTGTAGATAAAGGTGATGTGTTTCCTTTTAATATTGTTTTATTTTATACTTTAACAGGCATTGCTGTCAGAGTAGGGTCAACATTTAATCACCTGCTCCCTGCTCACCCCACTCTCCGTCCAACACAAAAAATCCTCAAGGTAGTTTCAAATGCTCAGCTTATCTTGCTGGATTCCCTTTCCCTGAACACAAGCCCATTATTCTTCATTATCTTGCTAGTTCTCTGCTGTCTTCAATCATATATGTTCTATTTTTCCAGCTTTAATAGTTGTTCTCACTGAAAGGATTAGTCTGTCTTAACCTTGTCCATTATTGCTAGAAGTTTAACCACTCCTTTTCATTTTCATTTTGGACACTAATCATACAGAGCTATGTCACTGGTTTTTGAACTTAATCAGTATTCCTATATTCTGTTACTATGTTCGAACCATTTTCTGGGATATAATTGTACAATTTCTAAACAATTATATTTTCTACTCAACTCACTCATATACTACTTATTATTTTCTTATATGTAATTTATTTGGCTAGCACTTTTTAAACAATATTTTAAAACAATGGTAAAAATGGGGTCATTGTATTGTTCCTGACTACAATGTGTTTCTTACATCACCAAGTACCATAAAGCAAACTTTTGTTTTAATAGTAATAAAACACCAGTCTATTCTTTTTCTTATCTCATTATTTCTGATAAGGAATGGATGCTGAAATTCATTAGGTACATTTTTACAACTATAAAAATTACTTTATATTCATTTAATTGTTTGGTTAGCATGTAACTAATTTTCTAGTATTGGGTAACCTTTGTATTTTTTTGTTGAGACATTTTGGCAATATTTTAACTTTTTAAAATGTGGTGATTAATTCCTATGAGTATTTTATAAAGCTTTTTCTGTCTTTATGAATGAGATCATTTAATAATTTTTTAATATCTTTGTTTGTTAGCAATTTAAATGCTTATATTTTTGTTAATAAAGGAAACATGTATCCAAACCATTGTATTTTTTTACTTTGACATTATATTCAAACATTACCTAAACGAAACATAAACTGACCCTAAAATTAAAAAAAAATTAAGAATAAGAGTATATTGTAAGAATGTTCATACCTAAATAAGCTAAAATAACATAAAATTGTAAAAATAATTTAAACAGACTATTGAAAATTACATGTGAATTATTTAATTGTCTGGAAGATCACCTATAATAACTATGCTACAGAATGTTTTATTTTATATATTTGCATGCTTAATAGGATTTATGCATTATTATACAAAACATGTGTGTGTGTGTGTGTGTGTGTGTGTGTGTGTATAAGTTTGTATTGTTATTTTTAAATTTTTATTTCAGTTTACTGGGCTGAAATCACACATCAGGTTAGGAATACAAATTGAGGAACAAAGAAACTGGAACAGAATTTTAGTAGCAACCAATATAGCCCTTTAGATATAAGAAAATATATCTATCATTTTTATACTGAAATCTTTTATGAGATATACACAGTATAGTGAAACAATTGCAATAGATTGCCTAAGCCATTGTTTACTGTTTTTACATAAAATTTCATTAGAGAAAGATACAAACTTTTTCCCAACCAGTTAACCACTTAATAATGTTTCATTGTATATGCTAGAAAGGCAACAAAATGTTATGAGTCACAAAACTAAAAACATGTTCCTTATATCCTGATATCTTATAGAAAGTTGTATGACATGCAGACAAAATAATAAGCCAAAATTTGGACATCCAGGTAGACAGACATAGTCATATATCCATGTAAGAAGTCTTGAGATAGCCAGTCTACCATAAATAATGTATAATCATTCTTCAAAACTATATTTTTACATCATGTCAAATTAAGGCTCATTCAGGGAGTTTCAGTATCTTTATCAAGGCATAACTACAATTTGCCCAAAGGAGTAAAATATACAGTTTCCAGACAAGGATTTATTAATTTTGTCTACAAATTATATATTATCCCTTTGTTCCAAATCCTTTCTGCCATGTAGGGGTATTTGAGATTTTAATTTTATACCTACTTCCATTAACTTAGGATAGAAAAGCCAAAATAAAAATAAATAAATATTTAGAATAATTTAATTCAATGTAAAATCTATTGTGTGTAAATTGAAGTTTCATTATGAGCTTACATATTTGTAAAAAAAAGTAGAGGTGAAACTATATAACTTTCTTCTTATTGGCTCTTCCCTAGTATATTTAGTTACTATTTTCTTGGTATAATCTGTTACCAGGGAATTCTTGCTTAATAGCACAATTTTATTTAAGTGTCCCTGCTGGTCATTATAGAGCCATAGTTAAAAATCTTAATTAAAAAAAAAACATATTTTCATTTATCTTAAATTATTTTACTTACCTAACTTGGTTTTCTTTTACAGATTTTTTTTATATCAAACTGAATTTGAACATGTTTCTTTGCTACTTTCTTGTCTAAGTTTTACAGTATACCCAGAATTGCTACCACTCTCAATATTAAACAGAAAATTACATTAAATGTCCTATTCACTCACACATAATTGTCACTATTAGCCTAATTAGGTGATTCTTTCACTTTAAAATTCTTGCTTCTGGGTAGATTTTACCTTTGGGTTTTTAGACTAATTCTTCTACAACCTGGCTAGAGAGAATATCTAATCCCACGGCATGTTATTAGGTGTAATTTATGTTGTTAACAAACATATGTCACTAAATTTCACTCTTTATTTCATCACATTTTTCAACCAAACAATGATCACAGATTAATGGAGTGAAAGCTAGCATATTCAGCAAAGCACAATTCCAAATAAAGTTTCTTTCATCACATTACACTAACACATTATTTATTTACCCATCACATTACAGCAACACATTATTTATTACCCAAATTAAATTTTTCAACTGATTTTAGAATTCTACCTGGCTATTCATTATTTAAATTTTGTTACTGGACTTACAGAATAATATAAACTGCCTGACAAACTAGATATTAGTGATAGCAATTTGTCATTGTGGTATCACTTTTTCAAATATTCACTAGATTGTTCTATACAACAAGAAAAACATAATGTTTGCTATGGTTTTAAGCTAAATGTTATTAATAGTGCAATAATTACTATTTTAAAAAATTGACTAGATATATAAAGACTAAAATGTTGTTTGTTCTACATATGTTGTTCAACTGAGCATATTTTTGTGAATCCTAGACAACCTCAATGCCTTGGAATTCTAAATAATATAGTAGAAATGGGTCTCAAACTACATTTATGCCTGAAAGACTTAATAATATAGAACATTCAGAACATTAATCTGTATTTATGCAACTTAATTTGTGCACAAATAAATGCCAGTTATGTATATAATAAAGTATAACTCCTAAACATTAAAAAAAAAAAAAAGATGTTCTCTACAGCTTGGATCGTTAAACCATGTCATTCATTGCCACTTACATCCTTTACTTCTGCCATGCATAAATATAAAAACACAAAACACATACACAGATACACTAATTTTTTTTAGAATACAGATAATATTGAGTACAATATATAAAAGCATCAAAATCTACAGATGCTTTTATATTTGGTCATGCCATTCTGTGATTATGCTTTCCTTTTATCTGATTCAGAGAAAATCCTACCTGCTCTTACAAAATTCATCTCATATAACATTATCTTCAAATACACAATAAGCAATTGATTTTATATTTTGCATGTTTCTATAAGGTTACAGGATGTCTAGAATATTCCTGATTTCTAATACTGTATTTTTTTTAAGTCTGAATTAACAAATACATGCATGTGCACACACACAATATCTCACAATACATCAGCCAAGATCAGCAGTTGTTATGTATATTAGAATTAATTATGTTGGGAGTTCTTTAGGAATACTAATGTTCATCTCTAAATCCCAGAGATTCGTATTTAATTTCAGGGGAAGGACCAAGATGCAAGTAGTTTTAAAAGTCAACTGGGTGTTTCTAATGTATAGTCAAGGCATGATCCACTACAGTAGATATGCTGTGGTGAGAATTAAAGTACTTGAATAATTAAGAAAAGCTATTCTCTTTTTATCCTTTGTACAGACTTTCATAGAGACTTGCACAAGGTATTTGCTCTACTAATATGTGTATTAATGCAAGTGTTGGAGTTATCTAAAAGTTGAATACTTTAAGACAGTGTGGTCTCTATTTTAATTCCTCTGACTGTCAAAGTTCCCAGATCAACACATCATACCAACACCTATAATAAGTTACAGAAATAGAAAAAAAAATGTAATAAAACAAAATGCCAACAAAAATATAGAGACGTCTACTTCTAGGCAAGATAGAGTAACTAATTTCCTTTTCTACCTGAAACAACATATGTGAGCTAGTAATGACCAGAACTTCTTAACTAGAGAAAGTTTGGGGACCATGATCAATGAAGGTAAAATCGAAGCCAAATGCAGACATCTTTTGGAGTTGTGGGGATGGAGCTTTTAGTACAAGGGTCACAGGGTATTACAGTACACAGAAGAGAATACTGGAAAATAAAGGAACACACAGAGAGTTAGTTCCAGGCATTTGCAGTGGTCCTGAAGTATGAATAGTGAGTTAGGAAAGTATCTGCAGCCAGGGGAAAATAAAATTGCCCAAAAGAATAAAAATAAACAATTACAGGAGATCTCATGTGCTCAAGTATAGTTTCTCTTCTCATCAGCCAGAAAGGAAAACCTCATAATTTATGCAGAATTGGAGCATGCAGAAGTATTTTACCTCTGTAGTGAGGCAAAGAAACTATAAATGTTTTGTCCATTTACAACAAAACTTAAAATCAAGATTTACTTCTTCATCACTGAAGGTGAAAATATAAAATGATATAACAACTTTGGAGGAAAAGTTCGACATTTTCTTAAAAACAACTGAATTTTTCCACTCCTCAGTCTTTAAACAAGAAAAATTAAACTTTATATCCATACAAAGTCCTGTACAACAATGTTCATAGCAGTTTGGTTTCAGTTGGCTAAAAACTGTAGGGAACCCAAACTTCTATCAACGGTTAATGAATAAACAAATTATAACATAACTCTATGGTGAAACACCACTCATCAATAACTGTAATAAACTATTTATCCATGAGGTAACATGTAAGAATCTTAAATCACACTATGTAATTACACTTTGTGAATGAAAAAAGAGAGAAATGATGATGTAGTTGTATTTGCCAAGGTTTTCCAGAGAAACAGATCCTATGGAAGATGTGTGTGTGTGTGTGTGTGTGTGTGTGTGTGTGTGTGTGTGTGTGTGTGGTGTTGGGGGAGTGTAGATAGATAGATGATAGATAAATAGTTGGATAGAAAGATAGGTCAATTATAAAGTATTGATTGCCTTCATGATTCCAGAGTCTGAGAAGTTCCATCATCTTTCCTTTACAAGCTGAACCTGGAAAAACTGATGGTATGGTACAAAACTCCGAGAGCCAGAGAGTCTATACTGTAGACACTAGTCCAAATCTGGAGGCCTGAGAATCAGGGATCCTGAGGGCAGAAGATTGATGTTTCAGGTCAAGTGCCAGTCAGAGAAAGAGATGAAATCTCTTCCTCCAATTTTTTGTTCTATGGATTGGATGGTGCCCACACAAATTGGAAGGCAATTCATTTTACTGAGTCTACACATTCAAATGCTAAAGGCTTCTGGAGACATTCAACAACACACCCAGAAAAAATGTTTTAGCAGATGTCTAGTATCATGTAATCTGGGTAAGTTGTCACACAAAAATAACTATTACAAGTTCACCCCTTATCAACTTGCCACTAATATGCATCTTCTGAAACCATACCTGATCTCCTAATAAAGATATTAACAAGATCATCATTCTGCCTAACATGATACAAATATCCTGTACATACTTGAAATAAAAACATACTAACCCTTTTCTCCAAAGAATAGGTCAAGTCTTTGAGTGTTGTTTACTGTTCTTGATATCACGTGACTTAAGTACTATGATGTAAAATTAATGAAATGTATAATTTATGACATATGACAAGATCATAAGAGAAAAAAGAAAACAAATCTATTTAGGACACATACATATATCCCTATATGTGTATGTATATATGTGTGTATATATAAACATACACAGATACATATATATATATATATATGCACAAACATGTTCATAACAACATAAGAAGGAATACGCATGAAGGTTACTGTTCTCATTGCAGTAACTGGTCACATGGTTATAGTTGGTATTTGCAACACCCTCTTCCTACCTGTTCTGTAGTCCCTTGGATTTCAGCAAGCACCTCAGCTGGTTGTGCTTCTTTACCACCTGGGGGATGACCCACATCTTCATTCCTGAAGGAGTCCAAACTGACCAGGTGGCATTCTTAACTTCCAGTTCTTTGAAATCACTGTTGAGCCTTGTACTGAAAGTATCCCTCCCTTTGGAGATAAAATCTCAAGGCCAGTAGAGTGTAAAGTCTTGGAAACAGTAGGCACATATTGTGAACATGGGTCACTAAGGGTAACAGCAGTTGCTGTCACTCTCATTTCTAACCTCCTGATTCCTGAACTTGTGAATTTCAGCAATCAGAGGAACAGTAAAATATATTAAATGCTGATTCAGAGCATACACAGCTTCCAGGAGAACCTTGTTCCAGTCCTGCATGATATTGCCACCTAACTGGTGCTGTGACTGAGCCTTCAAAGGTCTTTTTATCATTTTATCAAGACAGCTGCTTCAGGATGATGGAGAACATGCTAAGACCAGTGAATTTTATAAGCATGAGCCCATTGCTGCACTTTGGCTATCGCCAGCAGCAATGCTGTTTGGAATAATATAATGGTGTGTAAGTCATTCTGTCAGACGGTAGACTTGGCATAAGCACTGTGTGCAGACAGGGCAAATCCCTATGTACAGTGTGTATTCCAGTGAAGACAAAACATTGTCTTTTCCATGATGGAAGCTGTCTAACATAATCAACCTGCCACTAGGTAGCTGGCTGATTACCCCATGAAATGGTGACGTATCTGGATTCACTGTCAGTTTCTCCTGCTGGCAGAATAAGCAAGCAGCAGTGCTGATAACCAGGTTGGGCTTGGCGATGGGAAGCCCATGTTGCTGAGCCCAAGCATAACCTCCATCCTTGCCACCACCCCTAGGACTTTGTTCATTAGTCCATTGGGTGACCACAGGGATGGCTAGAAAAAGAGGCTGACTGGTATCAAAGGAGCAGGTAATTCTACCCCTTTGGTTATTAAAATCCCCCTCTAGAGAAGATCCTTTAGGAAGAACTTGCATGGGAATCAAATATCTTCATAGTTTGTGCCTACTTAAAGAGATCTATTCACATACCTCTTCCCAACATTCTCTTGTTACCAATTTTCCAATCATGTTCCTTCCAACTCTCTTGCCATGCGCCCAAACTATTGACCACAGAACATGAGTCAGTATGTCATCTCATACCTGACCATTTTTGCTTCAAATCAATGAGGTAAACAATGAGGTGTACTGCTTAATCTTCTACCCACTGAGAAGATTTATTTTCACCACTGTTCTTCAGGGATGTCCCAGGAAACGGCTGCAGTGCTACAGCTGTCCACTTTCTGATGGTGCTCCATATCATATAGAACCATCTGCAAACCCAGCTGGAGTCTTCTTGTCCTTTCATAAAGGCAATGTAGTAAGAGTGGAAACCATGGATACTTGACCACTTTTCAATGTATCTTACTTGTGTTCTCAGTGCCTGCTATGGCCAAATCACATAAATGCACCACTTGCATTTGGTGATGCAGTGCTGCTGTGTGTACCCAACATCATGGTTTGATGAGTCAGATAACAAAGAGTTCAAGACAGGAAGCTCAGACTGTATGGCAACTTGGTGGCTTATAACTAAGCCTTCAGTATTTACTAACAGCCTGGTAGCAGGCCAAAACTACGTCTCAACAGGAGGGCCATTATCTGTGAATATGGCAGGTCTTCACACCAAAAACCTAAGGGCCTGTGCTCTGACTCCCTCTAGGGAGCTGCCTATGGCTCCAAACAGCTTCCCTACTTGCCACTGACACTTCAAGTTTTATTTAACTTTTGCAACAGTTGGTAATTCCACTATGTAACATTGTAGAAGATTGAAGTTAATCTACAATGACATGTAAGTATTGTCTGTACTTGGACGAGGGAGACAGGGCGGGATGGGAGGCAGGATTATAAAAGAGCACAAAGAAATCTTTGAGAATGAAAAGTACCAGGCTAAGTCTAATTCAACCTAAAACTGACATATGTGAAAAAAAAAAAGAAAAAAGAAAAAAGAAAAAGACTTGTCTGGATTTAAATTAAGTCTAGTGCTTCAACGGAAATTAGTCTTGTGCACCATTTCAAAATCACCTTTCACAGATTGTTTTTACGTTATACTAATTTGATTCCTAAACTAAAAATATGTCTCATGTATTAAGTGGGATTTTTATTTTCTAAAGCACTCATTACTTGTTCTTTTATTAGAAATAATGAAGTCTCTGTTCTTTATTTTCCTACTTGGTAACATGAAAAAATATACATATAACACAACGAAGTTTCATTGTTCTGAAAAAATTCAAAAGCATCTTTAAATTCTCAGACTTCTCTTTTGCACCTTGCTGCTCCCTTTGTTTGAAAGTTTTTCATCATTACTAGGTCAGGTTATCTTCCAATACCCAGCAGAGCTTTTACTCCACACAAAACCTCACCTTCAAATGACATGCCATTGGTTTTATTACCCATAATTGCTGCTACCTCTCAAAATAAAATTAAGAGGTTTAATAAATCTTTAATGATTGTATAAAATACAAACAACCGGACAGCACATGATTTTTTCTTTGACCCTCTGTTGGGTCCTTTCACTTGAGGATGGGTTTATATTTATTTTATATTTACTTTGATATTTATTTTAGACAGAAATTTATTTTAAGGAGAAAAAAAAAAAAACAACTATAAACCAGCGGAGAAATAAATGTCTTCCCAGTCAGTATTTATACTGATGCCCATATTTGTTAGGTGAATTAAAAGGAACATGTAATAATTTATACTAACAGCAGAAATTATTTCTGAAATTAAAAAACTATTTTACATATTAAGAAAAATAATAAAAGATAAAATATAAAAGAGGATTCAGAAGATTTCTGTATTCCTCATATTTCAAAGCATAATTTTACTTTTCAGTACAAATTTTAAAATTTCTTCAAATAGTTGTAAAGAATTTAGTAGCCATTAAAAAGAAAACACCTTTCTCTAACAATTTAATTCTTTCTCTACAATGTCATATAATTTATTTGTTTTCCATAAATAAATGAGATAGCTAATTACTCTATAACACTGTGCACATGGTAGGTGTTTTTATTTCAATTTTTATAAATATAGTACCTTATTCTTCTCATTACCTTATAGCTAATGAAAATGAAGCTCAGAAACATAAAATAAATAGCTCAGTATTGCAAAGCTGATTAGATTAACACCAGATTTGTAGCCTAGGCCTTATATCTCCAAACCACAGTAGGAATAGGCAAAGAAAAATTGGAGAATATTGTTGTGGATCACAGGAGGGAAGCAAACACAGGAGATTGCCTGACATGTTAGGCACTGTGTTGATGCATTGATTTCTGTTTGTGATGTTATCGTTGATTTGAGCCTAGAGAGCGTTCTTCTCAGTATTTGTTAAGGGGCTTCAAGGTAATATTTAAAGGAGAAAGACGGAGAATTCTGACTCTGAGCAGTCCCTGAAATGTTGTGCGAAGAAAAGAGAGATCAGTAAAATGTTCCCATATTATTAGATGGTAGGTATCAATTTTTTTTTTTTAATAAGAAGAAAGTAGGTTTCAGCAGAAAGCATTACGTATTAAAACCATAACTTAGGCCTAGTGTGGTGGCTCACACCTGTAATCCCAGCATTTTGGGAGGCCGATGGGGGTGGATCATCAGGTCAGGAGTTCAAGACCAGCTTGGCCAAAATAGTAAAATCCTGTTTCTACTAAAAATATATATATAAAAAAAAAAATAGCTGGGCATGGTGGTGGGCACCTGTAATTTCAACTACTTGGGAGGCTGAGGCAGGAGAATCACTTCTCCTGGGAGGCGAAGGTTTCAGTGGCCCAAGATTGCCCACTGCACTCCAGGCCAGGCCACAGTATGAGACTTCACCTCAAAACACACACACAAACAAAAACATGTAATTGGATACATGTTTAGTTGTATTAAAATATAACTTTTGAATTTGTCTACCACCGTTGGGAGACAGAAAATCTCATGTTTATAATCTTACACTTTTTACTTAGATGGAAAACTATGATGTGTAAAGTTATTTTCAAATTACATTGAAATCACAGTATCATTTTTCTTTCACTTTCTGATAATTCGATGAAACTGAAGATGCAGTTATGTTTTCCTGCATCACTTTCCAAATCCAGTTTGTAAAACTTTACATGTCACTGAAGTCATAAGACCAGAACAAATTGTTTGCATATAGCATGACTGTATTCAGGAAGGATGCAGAAACTGACCATGGGAAGATAAACAATTGGGGATAGTACAATGCTGAGGGCTGGGTGGGTATAGTGACCAACAAGGGATGCTGAGGCACATACGCCATAGCAATAGTAGAAAGTCGTTATCTCCTGAAGGTAGGAGCAAGGGGAAGTGGTGTTACTAGAGCCCTGTGAGAGGGGGTGTATTATAAAGATTGCTTAATAGGAGCCATAGTCAAAGAGTATCTTGGACACTGATAAAACCCAGAGGTGAGTTGAGTAAATAAATAATCTGCCTCTGCTTTCCTCCAAGGCTCTTGTCAGCTGCCATTATTGCTTTTTGGTCAAATCCATCTGAAAGGCAGAAGGCAAGATGTAGCTATCAGTAGTCAGTCATCCATGAGTAGGGAATAGGAGGTCAAGAAGATTAACTATCCACCACCATTATGTGCTATGATGCAAAATCATCAGAGAAGGCCAAAAGGGAAAAGAGTGGTTTGATGTAGTGTTGACCTGCTTGTGTATGAGAGTGTATGAGTTCAATAAGTATATGTTCCCATTAAATAATTTGCTTTCAGTAGATTTCAGAAAGCAGTGACATAAGGAGGCAAAGGACAAAAAACACCTCTCATTGTCTCTAAAATTTTGAAGTAAGGCTTTTTAGAGATGAGTGTATGTGTTCCTTCTTAACCTGTAACCATATTTCACCAAATGCTCATATTGTTCTTTTCCCTGACTTCTGAGGGGCAATCATCTCCAGTTCTTTGGAGTATCCTGCTATTTAGCTGTATTTTAAGATATCAAAAATATTATGAATCATTGTTTCTGTAAGTTATTGATGGATGTACTTGGAGACGACTTTAACTCTTTCTATTAGCCCAATCGTTCATGTCTATAAGATCATATTGGTTTTCTTTCAATGCTTCACTCCAGAAGCAGCCTTCTTTATTTCAATGATTTTATCCCTCCAGATTCTATCTTAAATTCACTAAATTATTTCTAATATTGCTCAGAAATAAAGCAATTAATACGTTAGATGTCAGATTCACCACTTAAATATAAATCATTTTCTGTCATCTAATATATTCATTTATTGAGAGAGAGGTGGGACAGAGTTAGGAGAGAGAGTGCTAAAAACCTCCACAAGTCTTCCAAACTTTAAGCAAAATACAGTGAGCCATAATGGCTTTGTAGTTGCCTAGAATGTAGTATGTTTATCAAGGAAATATTTGTTATTTATTCTACAGCTTCAGTCTTTCCACTTAAGGTATTGTTCCCAAATCCTTTCTCTTTTCTCACCACCATCATCTTTTCTTGTTTTATTCTCTTCTTAAATTTCACCCATTTAAATTTCCTATCTCTCTGTTCAACTCTTCTTAGCTTTTTTGCAGAATACTCTTTTATTTCCTTCCTTTCTTGCTTCATTTTTTCTTTTCTTTTCTTCATTTGTACATTTTTTTTTCACATTCATCACCTTAGTATTTCATCTTCCTTTTTATCTTTCCTTTTCCCCCTTACTTTTCTGGTTTATAAACAATATCGTAGACAACATTCAAAATTTTAAAAAGGCACATTAAATATTTGCAGAAATTAAGAAATGAAGAAAAGTAATGACACTTTGAAGTTCAAAATACATTTAACTTGTGCTCTATATTTATGGAATGTAGAACAAGTATTTGATCTTAAGCCTCTGGCAGTAAAAATAAGAAGAGGTCATATTATAAGATCCATGGTGTCTAGGACATGAAATAAAAACTCAGTTAAGATCCAAGAAGATTCACTGACACATTCATTTCTTCAAATGTATATTGAGCACTCATGTGCCAGAAATTGATCCAGTTTTCCAGGACATGAAATTCTACAGAGTAAACAAAATACTGTCTTCAGAGGCTTACATTTTCAGAAGTAGAAAACAATGAATGATATAAATATAAATAAAATATGCTAGCTTATGGTAGAAAATATAGATAAAAATATAAACAGTGATAATAATTTGGCTTAATTAAGAATATAAGGCAGTCTCCTTAAATTCCTAGACAACATGCCCTCAAGCATTTTTGCAAAATATACTTTTTAAAGTTTATTGATAAGAATT
Source organism: Sapajus apella (assembly GCF_009761245.1). Lineage (NCBI taxonomy): Eukaryota > Metazoa > Chordata > Mammalia > Primates > Cebidae > Sapajus > Sapajus apella. The sequence continues at coordinate 37,092,172 of NW_022436948.1, forward strand.
CAACATCAATATTATTTGTTGTCAAGAAAAAAAAAACTTTTCGAAATAGCAATTCTGGAAATGCAGATTGGGTCTTCTTAGGAAAGTTATAAATTTTAACCAAGATCTGGGACTTTATTAATGGTCACTGAAGTACTTAAGAGCATAGATTGCTTTCTTTGTGTTCTGATTTATCTGAATTTTACTCATTGCAAAAATCAATAGACTGAAATACTTTTTTGTTTGGCAAACATGTAATGTAGTTTTAGGACATATACCATTTTACAAGTACCAGAAAGCAACAATATCCAATACAGTAAAAGGAAAATGCATCAAGGTCTCTATGAAGCATTCAATGAAACAATTTTTATAGGTTTCAAGTAGAGTGATATTTGTAGACAATACATCTAATATTTGTTTTGTTTTTATTTTAAAAATATAGATTTATCTCCATTAATAAAAGCTATGATAATATATATGTATGTGTGTACATATATTACATATTATGGCATACATTGCATACTATATGCAACACACACAAACACACAGGATTTCTGGCATTTAAAAGGTAGAGTTTTAACAAATAAATGCACAAAAGACACTTTGTGCCAGCCTATTGTGATTTCTGAAATGGAAACATGAAACAGGAAACAGATATCCTCCTGTCTTACGTTTTTAAATTTCTGTGTTAGTGGTAGTCACATTTTTTATTCTACTCTAATTTGGGATTGGAATTTGCAATGTGTTATCAGATACATAATTAATAATAAATAACACATTATATGTTAGTATACTTCAAGGAGGAATATTAGTAAGTGCATGTGGCTGGAAGAAACGCACCTCCCTAACTCCTTCCCTGGCTCTCTTCCAATTTAAATCCCTTATACGGCTCTATTAGGCTGTCGTTTCCACCTACACACCCTTGCAGTTCTAGTGAAAACTACATCAAAGATAAAGGCATTAATGTACAGAAAATTTCCCTTGTAATTCCATTAGCCTTATTATGTTCTGAACTGCCTAATTTTATATATGTGACAATACAGACATATTGACTGTGCTAGGAAACCTCACGAGAAGAAGCCACTTGACACTGGGAGTTTCAGGAGAAAGCAGTGATAATTATAAGAAGTGAGACAAAGGGACAAAGGCAGAGAACAGCATTAGCCACACTCCCTGTTCTTACAGTGGAAATTATCCACCCTGGGTACTGAGTTTAATTGCTGCAAACAGCTCCAGAAGGCTGCACTTTCATCCCCATTGTAGGTCAATGAGCATATTTGCATGGTAGAAATTATTAGCAACTAGGCCTGTCCCCAGGAGAGTATCCATGATGCTATTCACAGACCATTAACAGCAGAGTTCACCCATGACTAGCAGAGGCTGTGAAGAAATGCTCTCTCCTTGGGAGCCACCGTTAGTGGACAAATGCCATTCCCTTCAGACATACTTTTTTTAAATATACTTGTGTGACTGACTCTTACAGATTTTTAATAAAACTTCATAATTAACCTAAACTAGGCATGTTATTGGAGCACTTCCTATGTTTTTTACATAAGCTGTTTCATAAATCCTGAGATATAAACAAATGTTTGGGCATCTTTAGTTCTTTTTTTTTTTTTTCTCTTTCTTTAAGTAAAAACAATGAGTGAGTGGAAGCATTTGAAGAATTTGAATAAATTTGCAAATAATTTGTTCTTTATTAAGGATATTTCTTTTTTTCACCCAATTATCAACTTGGATTTATTTTCTTTAGGAAATATTTATTATTGCCACCATGTCCTAGGTGCTGTGCTCTTCATTTCAAATAACAGTGATAAACAAAAAGACCTGAGTCTTGCTCTCAAGGAGTTTATGCACACTGACAAAATTTCAGTGTGATTTTTTTTCTTTTGTTATTTTCTACTTATCTTTCTTTTCATTTTTTTCTTTTTAAGTTTATTTTATCAAAGTTAGAGCACTTGACATGAGATACTACTCTCAACAAAATGTTAAATGTTAAATAAGACATATTTGTGGCTATAGATGCAATGTTGTGCTCTACAGATCTCTAGAGCTTATTCATCATGCTTACCTGAAATTTTTGGCCAACAATCAATATCCAGAATGTAGGACACTGTGTGATAAAATAGAATTCCTAAATGTGTTATTTGCAAAATATCTGAAGCCTTTTGCAATCCAGATATTATGAATATATGTAGGACATATACTCTGTGTCCTACAATGTAAGCATTAATATTCGGGATGAAAATTTGTTCAGAGTGTATGTTTTTGCTTTAATAAAAGTTTGTTAATTACAAACTTTCATTAGAATGACAGTTACATGGGAAAAAAGAGACTGCCATTACTCATTTAGATTAGATAAATACAATGTTTGAATAGTCACTTGTGCTTTCAGGTAGAAGTAAGTGAGAGATTTTTGATGTTGTTGTTGATGTTCTAGAAAACTTTTGATGGACCAGCAAAAATGAATGGAATAATTTCACCGAATAAATCCTACGCAATCGAGGAAAAAGGAAAAACAGAAAGGAAAAACAAAGAAGGCTAAATTGTTTTATATAAAAATGTAACAATAGCTTGGCTGGGTATGGTGGCTCATACCTGTAATCCCAGCACTTTAGGAGGTCGAAGCAGGTGGATCACCTAAGGTCAGGAGTTTCTGATCAGCTGGGCCAGTATGGTGAAATCCCATGTCTACTAAAAAAAAAAAAAAAAAAAAAAAAAAAATTAGCCACGCGTTGTAGTAGGCGCCTATAATCCCAGCGACTTGGGAGGCTGAGGCAGGAGAATTAGTTGAACCTGGGAGGCGTAGGTGCAGTGAGCTGAGATCGTGCCATTGCACTCCAGCCTGGGCAACAAGAGCGAAACTCCATCAAACAAACAAGCAAAGTATTGATTGCCACAGTTGGGAACATGTTTGTTGATTATTAAAGCTGAGGATTTATATAAGTTATTCTTAGAGAGAGTTTCTGTTAGATGAAGAAAAATGAAAAGAACACACACACACACACACACACACACACGCACACACACACACACATATCTCCCCTGAACATGAAGAAAGAGAAACATAGAAGACCATGGCTACTGGAGAGCATTCCTAAAACCAGATTATTAGGCATCATAGAAGCAAAAGACTAAACGGCATAATTCAGGAAAAGTTTATTTCTTTATCTCTATTTTCTCACACCAAAGACTTCAGAAATAGGAAGATACTTGCAACTGCAAAGATTTTATATAACAAATATTTCTGATATTGTGTCTAAAAATTGAGGGAATTTTTTAAACTGAAAATTTGGTGACATGTGCCTGGCTGTGCACATGTATATATGTTGCATGTGTACTTATGTAAATGTGTATTTTATACAAGCATGGCCATTTATGACTGTTTTATCTAACTCTCTGGTTAGAGTTCACACATGCTATTTTGTATTAAAGATGTTCTGTTGGAATTTTTGAGAGGCACCACAGTGGTAGAAAACTTGAAAAATTATTAAGTACCAAATCATAATATGTATTTCCTGATTCAGTTCTCATACAAATCTATGTTTTATACCATTCTACAAAACTTAGAACATAATTCAGTACCATTTGTACTATACAGTTGATGTAATAGTAATGTTTTCTATAAAAAGGTTAATCTCAGTAGCATCAACAATAGAATCCATTGGTCATAAATCTAGGATAGTTGGATATAGATGTCTACTGTTATTGATTGGACTTGTTCACACATCTGGAGGTCAATTAGCTATTGGTTAGTCCAGTAGGGACCCAGCTTCACATGAGTAAAAATATGCCTTCTCTGTGTGGATCTCGCCTTTTAGCAGTCTAATTCCTGTTTGTCCTTCCCATGGTGGTGGCAGAGAAACAAGCACAAACAAAAATATGCAAATGTTTTATTAAGCCTCTGCTTAAAGCACACCTTCTAGAATTTCGATAATCAAAGCCAATCATGCAACCAAGACCAGAGACAGAATAAGAGTTTTGCAAAGCTATGTGACATAAAGCATGGATTGAGGAAAAGTGACAAAACAAGAGCCTTTAATACAATTAGTCTTCAATTTATGTAATAATTTCATTTCTTTTTTTCAATATATACCTAGCCTTAAAACGTTAAATATATTGCAGATTATATATCTTCTATGTCTTTTGAAACACCCTGTCCTTCACAATGTAAACTATAAAAATGGAAACATAGTAAGTATACATTAAATATTACTGATCTTTTTGAAATTCAGAACTTTTCATGAAATTTACATCAGTTTTAGAAAATGGAGGCAGATACAGCCAGATTTCTGAACACTGTTTATTGCAGTGGTTCAGATGTGACTTCTGGTTCTCACTGTCAGCCATTCTGAGGGAAATAATTTTTAAAAAAAAAGGTTGAATATCATCAAATTGATCTCTTGCTACATCAACTTCAAAGGGACTGCAAAAAATGTCCAAATTTAGAAAACCTAGTTCAGCCAGTGACTTCTCAACTCTTTCATCTTCCGGTCATGTTATTATTCATTCTACTAAGAACCAGACCATTAAAACTGGGACGGTGCTCTTTAGAAATCTACCTACATGTGGATCTTAATCTAGGGTATCTTATAGCCCCTAATGCATTCTTTTGATAAATTGAGGCAAATCAGGAGGCCTATTTTACCGTTCTACTTTTAACCTTTCCATAGTAAATTATGTCTTTTTAGGTCACTCATCTTTAAAAAGAAATATGGTAAATATATATATATATATACATATATATATATATACATATGTATATATATACATATATATAATTTCTATTGATACTGCATTATTAAAACTGAAAATTAAGACAGAAATGGCCAGCCTAAATGATGCCTTCTATTTTTATTTAGCCACCTTATTATTTCATTTTAGGGTATTAAAATATCAGGAATAACACAATCTTTTTAAATATAAAATTTAACATTATATTGTTTTGATGATAATTGTAACTGAATTAAACCTTTACTGTCTATATATGCCTAATGAGCGTCATGGAATAGTAAAGAAAGGAAAAAAAAGAAAAATTAAAGCATGTAACAGTATTTCAGGTCTTAATATGGGATAACTAATATGGGAAATAAAGTCATTATTGATCAATACAAAAGGGTTAACTGTTAAAACTTGTAAAATTATGTATATTAGGTCATCAAGAACAGATGCGAACATCTAGAACAATTGTGAACAATTCCATCAAAAACAAAATAATGCAAAATTGAATGCACTCATAATTTGGAGATTTAGTAACTTTGTTAGAAAGGAAAAGTTAAGCTATATCTTGTGAAGAAAAATTTAGTTTTGATAAATTTGACTGAACAGAAACAAACATTTTGGAAGGAATAACATATATTTTCAAACATTGGAATATATATGTAGGAATTTTGAAAGTTTACCATGATATATATTTTTTTGATTTGATGCTGCTAACCTTCCAGAATTCTACATGCTACCCCTACTAAACTTTCAGTATCAATATCAAGTATACCTCTTCTGAGAGATCATCTCTCAAACAGAAAGAATAACTGTTATCCACAGATTATTTTGCATTGTAGTGCTTGTAAACATTCTTGCTACTAAATTTAATAAGAAATTATCAGGGGGAAAAGAAAAAGATAACTGAATCCTTTACTACATTCTACTTAATGTTTTTCCTGAGTTAGTTGATGCTATATTTATTGAATAACCCAACTCGCAAAACTATTGTAATTCACCAGCTCTCCCATATCCTGTGTTAGTCTGTTCAAAAGCAAAAAGTATATCATAGATATATTGACACCCACAAAACTTGGAACTCAGTACTATTGTGCTATTTGAATCTCTTACTGTGGATCTGATAGACCACAAACAATTGTAGGTTTTCATACATATTGTATTTTCCTACCAAACTAAGGATAAATTGCCTTACTAGTTTGCTTCACCATGATCAGTCTGTTTCCTCATTCTATGACATTTTATTCCATTTCTACCTCAGGAGTGAAGCATTGTTCGAAATTCTAGACAAAGGGTAGAGCATTGGCATCCTAAAAAATCACCTTCTTGTGGGTGGATCTTGCCTTAGTATCAATATAGAACCTGAAATGTGTAGAAAGTTTTCTTAGGATGATTTTTCAATATTTTTCATTGATATTCTTTGCACAGTGATTTGGACCTTTAGTAGTTGTCATGAGGATCAAGACCAAAGGAGACATGAAAAACAAATTGTAGAGCACAAACCTCGAAGGGATAATACAAAACTGAAGTCCCTGAGATTAGATGTCAATGCTGGTTCAATCACTTAGATTGTCCTAGAAGTTCTAAGGAATGGCAAAAGAATTTAAAAATAATCAGAAGATCACCTGAAATAACATAAACCTACGGTGAGCTGGAATGAGAAGTTGAAAATGTAAAAGTCAAATTGAGAATATCAGCGCCAAATTACCTAACACATAATAATAATCCATACTATTGACTCTAAAGCAAGGATTTATAATGGAATATAGAAGTAGCAAACTTAAGGAAACAAAAATGGCAATATTAGGTGTGTTATTGTAATATAGTTTATTAAATTTCTAATGTAAATTATCAAGTTAGGATTATGTTTTAGTAGTAACTGATGGAATGACAAATGACAAAGATGTATTACAGACCTTGCTTGACCTCCAAGTCTGAACTGTCAGTCCACTACGGCTGTCATCAGAATAAATTAGGAAAGCCCATATGAGGTTGGGATCTCTGTGGCAATAATTATTTCAGATAATTTTGGAGCTTTAATCAAAAACAAGATGTTAAAACAATGGACACAATAGCATATATGAGTGAAAAATCTATGGAGATGGAGAGAACAACCTTAATTTCTGCATGGTTTTCAGTGCAATAATACCTTCATCAACGAGAAAAGTATTTCTAGAGTTGTTGCTACAGGTTGGGTCTGCCTCTCCCAGTCCACTGATTCAAATGTTAATCTGCTTTCCAACACCCTCACAGACACACCCCAGAACAATACTTGGGATCCTTCAATCAAATCAAGTTGACACTCAGTATTAACGATCTCACAATAACACAGCTGAATAGCAGGGCTTCTAAAGCCAGCATATTATTATGTGTTTCTTTTCATTAAAATTTTGCCTACTCCTGGCGTAGCTATTTTTGGGAGAAGGAATATTTTCATATATAGTACTCTCTTTGTGGATTTACTAATTTATTGTAAACATATTAAGTGTAGACTGGATTCCACTTGACATTATAAGTAAAATCAAATTGACACTAGCCCTTGCCAACAAGTAGTATATATTAGCTAGTATATAGTTAGAATATAGAGAATGTAGACACAGGATGAAAACTGCACACAGTGTAACATGCCAAGATACTCCTTGAGTTGAATTAACCAATCTGAAACATTCTAATTTAGCATTGGTTCTAGTATATGTATTTCCATTACGTAAGTGCATATATAATGTATATACAAATAAACATATTTATACACACATAATAAAATGAAAATACAGATATTAGAAATTGGTGTTTGTATATATACATATATATGTATATATTTTGATTTCAAGTAGTTAAAGAAAATTGTGCTTTTATTTTTAGGTAGGCAACTTTTAAGTCTTGTGCACCAGGGCTCCTTAAATCTACCTGGTCACTTGGAAAGGTATCATTTTTTAACTCAAAATGGAAAGAGAATTCACAGTTGTAATCGATTAATTATCTTTATAAATGCAAAATAATTATTTTCTTCCTTTATATGACTCAAAGATAAAATACACTCTAAAATCCCATTTGAGTCTAAAGAGGATAAGGTACATATTTTAATGCAATGAGCCAAGGCCTGAAAATGAGAATCCACTTATTTTAGAATGCAAGAATGATGGCTTTTGCTTTTTTAATTTAGTCAGGAACAGCCGAATAGTTAGCTTCCACTGGTATTAGGGCAGAAATAATTTCAGTAATTTAGGTTCTTCACAAAACTTGTTCACTAGATTTCCATACACAGTAGTTGTAGGACAAATCTCATAACTCTACCAGAATTCACCTTTATATGGAAGCTGAGGAAAGTGTCAGTAATCTTGGTAAATCTCCTTGGTGGCTGCCAGTAACTTTCCTCCAACTACTGTTCATTGATGTACGGTCTTAGCAAACCATAAACGTATTCCTGAGTTTTCTCTCTGTGTCAAACATTTTATAAATCTAGTGAAAAGACTGTGATTGCAACATTAACCATTGCCTCAAAATAGGTGACTGGGACTTCCCAGGAATTATTACCTTCTTGGCGAGTTGTTTGAATGTCCTCTTTTCATCTGTTAATGGATAGAGAATAAGGAGTGTGAAGTAGGAATTCAATTTGATAACATAGGTTTTATGGAAGATCACTCAGTAAATGAGGTTGTTTTGCCTATTGAAACAATTTGTGATTGATTGTTCAGAGTTGCAGAGCTATGAATCTTATTTCTTAATTTATGCAATAATTGCTGAATTTCATGTTACTTTGATTCTTCTATTCTTTCTCCTATTTGGCATATGGAATTTTTGCACCAAGGATTGATGGGTGAGAGTGCAGATCTCAGTGAAATTTTATTTGGCACATACATAACCTCATTGTGTTATAAAGCTAAGTACAAAGGAGTTAAGAGAAAATAATGGGTGCAGTTATTAGCCCAAAGCAGTTGCCTAGAATCACTAATTAGCACCAGATTTGACTTGACTTTATGACGCATTCAGGGATCATTGTTTATGCATGGACCTGTAGTTGAGCGAATACTTACATGTCTTGCTTTCATGTCTCTCCTCACTTTCTGTCCCTAACATTTCACAATTATTACATCACATGGTATCTAGTACATAGAAAGTGTTTAGGAATAACTGATTTTATCTGTTCTAGATGTCAAAAACAAGGCTTTTTAAATTTTTAATGTCATGAGTTATATAGTAGGTATATTTATTTATGGAATATAAGGTATATTGATACAAACATGCAATGTGTAATAACTACATCAGGGTAAAGGGGCTAGTCATCATCTAATGCATTTATCATTCATTTTTGTTATAAATATTACAATTATTCTCTTTTAGTTATGTTTAAATGTGCTGTATATTGTTGTTGGCTGTAGTCACCCAGTTGTGCTATCAAATCCTAGATCTTATTTATTCTATGTAACTGTATTTTTGTGCCCTTTAATTATCTGCATGGTTCTCATCCCCACCCCACTACATTTCCCAGCCTTTGGTAGCCATCCTTCTAACCTCTATATCCATATTTCCAATTGTATTAATTTTTAGTTATAAAATGACATCACGAAATGAGTAAGAATATGTGAAGTTTGTTTTTCTGTGCCTGGCTTATTTCACTTAAAATAAGGACCTCCAATTTCATCCATGTTGCTGCAAATGACGGAATCTCATTCTTTTTCATGGCTGAATAGTACTCTATTTTGTATATGGAGCACATTTTTTTTAATCCATTCGCCTATTGATGGACACTTAGGTTGCTTCCAAATCTTGTCTATTGTGAAAAGTGCTGCAAGAAATATGTGAATACAGATAGCTCTTCAATATATTGATTTCTCTTCTTTTATGTATTTTTCTATTATTGGGATTGCTGGACTATATGGTTGTTCTATGTTTAGTTTTTTAGTTTTTTAGGTACCCTCCACATTGTTCTCCATAGTGGTTATGAGGGAATGTATTCTCTCTTTCCGGGTCCACAAAGGGGTGTAGTTCTAAGGGCAAAAACTTCCCAGCGCCATGCCCACCTCCCATATTTCTCCATCCCGGGAGACTTAACAGTTTCTGTTTTAATTTTTGTGGGCATGGGAAAGGGTCAAAATTCAATCACTCCAGCGAAAGTTCTAAGGAACTCCTTTGATTGGCCCAAGGTCTTAGAGAAGGTGGGGGTTACTCCCAGGTTAAAAGTCTCCTTCTTCCACAACACTTTGGACTCAATGTTTGGATCCCCTTCCACCCTCATGGAAGCTGTCTTTCTCTCTCCTGCATTTTTCCTCTGGATTCCCCTTCCACACTAGGGGAATATATATTTATTCCATATATATGTATATATATATATATATATATATATATATATATATATATATACACTATATACCCATTACATTAAAATTTTAAAAAGCCTTGTTCTTGATATCTAGACAGTGGAAGCCCTGTCTTCTCCTCCTCAACTCCATCCCTCTCTCTATTCCCTTGCATTCAGTGTGGAAGCTGTTTTCCTCTCCTGGGTTGCATCTGTCTGGATTCTCTCACTCAGTGTGAGAGTTAGCTGTTTCTTTCTCCCTTTCTCTCTACCTAAATAAATCACTTTCTACAAACACTCTAAGTCCAGCATTTACTTTTATGAGCACACCCCCATTCTTGGGGGAGTGATAGACCAAGAACTTGGAGAAACACTCTTTCAGGGGAACTGAGGGCTCCCCTCAACCCCAACATTATAGTTATATTAATTTAAATTTTCACCAACAATGTATAATAGTTCCCTTATCCCCACAACCTTGTCATCATTATAGCCTGACTTTTAAATAAAAGACATTTGAACTGGGGTGAGATGATATCATATTGTAGTTTTGATGTGCATTTCTCTGACGCTATATGATGTTGAGCACTTTTTTATATACCTGTATGCTTTTTTAAAAATTATACTTTAAGTTCTGGGATGCATATACAGAGCATGCAGATTTGTTACATAGGTATACATGTGCCATGGTGGTTTGCCGCACCCATCAACCCATCATCTACATTAGGTATTTCTCTTAATGGTATCTCTCCTCTAATCCCCCACCCCCGATAAGCCCCATGTGTGATGTTCCCCTCCCTGTGTCCACTTGTTCTCATTGTTCAGCTTTTACTTATGAGTGAGAATATTTGGTGTTTGGTTTTCTGTTCCCGTATTTGCTGAGAATGGTGGTTTCCAGCTTCATCTATGTCCTTGCAAAGGACATGAATTCATCTTTTTTATGGCTGTATTCTATTGTGCATATGTGCCACATTTTCTTTATCCAGTCTATTATTCATGGGCATTTGAGTTGTTCCAAGACTTCATTATTGTGAACAGTGCTGCAATAAACATATCTGTGCATGTGTCTTTACAGTAGAATGATTTATATCTTTTAGATCCATACCCAATAATGGGATTGTTGAGTCATATGGTATTTCTTGTTCCAGATCCTTGAGAAATCATCACATTGTCTTCAACAATGGTTGAACTAATTTACACTCCCACCAACAGTGTAAAAGCATTCCTCTTTCTCTACATCCTCTCTAGCATCTGTTGTTTTCTGACTTTTTAATGATCACCATTCTAACTGGTGTGAGATGGTATCTCATTGTGGTTTTGATTTGCATTTCTCTAATGACTAGTAAGGATGACTTCTTTTTTATGTTTCATGGCCACATAAATGTCTTCTTTTGAGAATTGTCTGTTCATATCCTTCGCCCACTTTTTGATAAAGTTAAAAAGTTGCTTCACATGAAAAAAAAAATCAATAAAGTGAGAAGGCAACCCACAAAATGGGAGAAAGTACTTTTAAATTATCCATCTGATAATTATCCATCTGATAACCTTATTTCTAACATTAGAGCATGCTTCTGTTTGCCTTTTTTATGCTTTCTTTTGAGAACATGTCTATTCAGTTATTTTGTCTACTTTTTAATAGGATTATTAGATTTTTTTCTATTCAGTTGTCTGAGCTCTTTATTTATTCTGGTTATTAATCCCTTCTAAGATGGATGATTTACAACTATTTTCTCCCATTCTATGGGTTGTCTCCTCACTTTATTGATGGTTCTCTTTCTTGTTAAAAAGTTTTTTAACTCAGTGAGATTTCACTTGTCCATTTTTGTTTTGGTTGCTTGGGTTTGTGGAATATTACTAAAGAAATCTTTGCCCAGACCAATGTCCAGGAGAGCTTCCCCAAAGTTTATTTTTAGAAGTTTCATATTTTCAAGGCTTAGACTTCCGCATTTAATCCATTTGGATTTGATATTGTATATTGCAAAAGATAGGGATCTAGTTTCATTCTTCTGCATGTGGATATCCAGTTTTCCAAGCATCATTTATTGAAAAGACTGTCTTTCCCCAATGTATGTTCTTGGCATCTTTGTCAAAAATGAGTTCACTGTAGATGTATACATTTATTTCTGGGTTCTCTATTCACTTTCATTGCTCAATGTGTCTGTTTTTATGCCAGTACCATGTTATTTTGGTTATTATAGATCCATCGTGTAATTTGAAATCAGCTCATGTGATTCCCCTAGTTTTGTTCTTTGTAGTTAGGATGACTTTGGCTATTCTGCATTTTTTTGCAATTCCATATAAATTTAAGGATTATTTCTCCCATTATTCTAAATAATATCATTGGTATTTTGATAGTAATGGCATTGCATCTATAGATTCATTTTGGTGGTATAAATGTTTAAAAATATTAATTCTTTTAATCCATGAACAGGAACTAACTTTCCCTTTTATGTGTCCTCTTTAATTTCTTGCATCAATATTTTATAGTTTTCATTGTAGAGATCTTTTAGTTCATTGATTAATTTATTTTCTGCATGTTTTAATTTATTTATAGCTGTTGTAAATGGAATTATTTCTTGATATCTGTTTTAAATTTTTCACTGCCATAATATATAAATGCTGAAAGTTTACTGAATCTGTATATGAGTTCTAATAGCTTTCGGGTGGAATCTTTAGGTTTTTCCAAATATAAGATTATATTTTCTTTAAGAGAAGTATAATTTGACTTCATTCAATTTGAGTGTCCTTTATTTCTTCCTCTTGTTTGATCATCCTAGCTAGACATCCAGTACAATGCTAAATAACAATGGAAAATAGGCAACCTTCTATTGTTCCAGATTTCATAGGGTAGGCTTTGTTGTTATTGTTGTTGTTCCATCTGATACTAACTGAGGATCCAATATATGTGGCTCTTATTGTGTTGAGACATGTTCCTCCTATACCCTGCTTTTTTGAGATTTAAAATGAATTACAAATGGATGTTGAATTTCATCAAAAATTTTCAACATAAATTGAAATGAATATATAATTTTGTTTTTCATTCTGTCAATATAATGTATCAGATTGATTGATTTGCATATGTTGAACCATTCTTGCATCCTTGGGATAAATCTTGGTTGATCATGATAAATGATCTTTTTAAAGTGTTGGTGAATTTAATTTGCTAGTATTTCGTTGAGAATTCTTGCATCAATGTTTATCATTAATATTGTCTTCTAGTTTGCATTTTTAATTTGTCTTTTTCTGCTTTTGTTATCAGGGAAATATTGAACTCATAGAATGAGGTCGGAAGTATTGACTCCTCCTCTATTTTTCAGAATAGCTTGAATAGGATTTATATTAGTTCTTCTGTAAATGTTTGGTAAAATTCGGTAGTGATGTCATTGAGTTCTTTTCTTTGCTGGGAGACGTTATTATGCCTTTTATCTCTCCACTTGTTATCAGTCCTTTCAGGTTTTGTATTTCTTCATTGTTCAATCTTTGTAGGTTATGTGTATCTATACAAATAGATATGTATAGGCTGTATGTAATTTATCTGTTTCTTTTAGGTTTCCAATTTCTTGGCTGAAGTTTTTATAGTGATTTTTTTTTTTTAAATTGTTCTTTAGGTGCTGGGGTATATGTGTAGATTGTGCAGGATTGTTTCATAGATACATACATGGCATGGTGGTTTGCTGCCTTCATCCCCGCATCACCTGTATTTGGTATTTCTCCCCACATTATTCCTCCCCACTTTCCCCACCCCCCCCCTGTCCTTCCCTTAGCCCCCCCACCCACCCAACTGACTGCAGTATTCTAATAATCATTAGCATATCTGTGGTATCAATTGTAATGTTTCCTTTTTCACTACTGATTTTATTTATTTTCATCTTCTTTCTTTTCTTAGTCTAGATAAAGCTTTTTCAATTTCATTTATGTTTTCAAAAAATAAACTTTTTATTTCACTAAATTATTTTTTGTTTCAATTTTATTTCTGCTCTGGTGTTTATTTTGTTTTTCTTCAACTAATTTGGGGTTTGGTTTGCTTTTGCTTTTCTAATTTTTAAGATGCATTATTAGGTTGTTAGAAATTTTTCGACTTTTTGATGTAGGCACTTGTTAACTTTCCTTTTACTATGACTTTTATTGTATCCCATAGGATTTTGGTATATGATATTTCCATTTTTATTTACTTAGATAAAATTCTTAATTTTCTATTTAATTTCTTCATTGGTCCACTAGTCATTCAGCAGCATATTGTTTAAATTTCCATGTGTTTGTGTAGTTTCCAAAATTCCTCTTGTTATTGACTTATATTTTGTTTCATTTTGGTCACCGAGAATTTTTGATATGATTCCTTTTTTTTTTTTCATTTTTTGTGATCTTATACATAATCTGTCCTTGAGAATGATCTATGTGTTGGAGAGATAAATGTGTATTTTGCAGCCATTGTATGAAATGTTCTATTTATATATATATACACACACACACACATATATATATATGTCCAGTTAGTCTGCAGTATAGATTAAATCTGAAGTTTGTTGATTTTCTGAAAAGAAGTAATTTATGTGGCCACAAACTTATAAAAAAAGATCATTATCATGAGTCATTAGTCATGTCTTGGATATGATCTTCAAGATTTCTCTAAATTATCAGGCAGTGACTTATTATCTTCCCTTACTTCCCCCAAACAAATGGAGTCACAAGTACTCAGTGCTAAACTGGCTGGACTTGGGTGACAGACGACACAAGCACTTCTGTGGCCATTATTACTAGGATCACGCTGCTTTAGATCTGAACCCAATATACTACCGGGTCACACCCAAAGCCTGTGGTGAGCATTGCCTGACTACTGTCTGATGTTTTTTAGAGGCCTACGAGCTGTTAAGTCATCAGGTGGTGAATTCAGCCAGGCTTGGGTCTTTTTTTTCAGGGTAGCAAATCTTGTTTTGGCCCAGGGTGGGTCTAGGAATGCTGCATGTGGATTTGGGAACTTTAGTAGCCTATGTGGTGCTTTATTTTACCGTGGCTGAGCTGATTGCTAAGTGCAAGACTAAGTCTTTTTTACTTGTTTCTTTCCTTTTTCTCAAGCAGGGAGTCTCCCTCATAGCCGCTAGAGCTACAAATGTGCTGGAGCCAGCACAGTAGTAGATTTCACCCAAGGTCCATGATGAGTACTGCCTGCCTACTGCTGATGTTTATTCAAGGCTCTAGGACTCTTTAGTCAGAAGATACCAAATCATGCCTGAACTAGTTACCTCTCTTCAAGGCAATGTATTCCCTTTAGACAAGGGTGTGCCTAGAAATGTCATCTAGAATTTAGGGACTGGACTGGGAGCTTCAGGACACTGCTTGGTGATTTATTCCACTGTGACTGAGTTGATTTTCGGTTCTTATAAACGTGCGTTTTTTGTGTGCATAGTTATTCAATTTGGTGATCCTGCAAGGGGGAGAATCACTGGAGGGTTCTGTTCAGCCATCCTGCTTTGCCTGTATCACAGGTGTTTTAGGTAAGAGATATGCAGCCTATCCAAATACAGATATCAAATGTCAAAGGTTGTTCTTCCAAGAATGTGGTTGGTGCTAGCAACTAGGAATGCGGAGGACCAGAGAAAGATGCCAAAACCCCCTTGGCCACAAATGGGTGAGCAGCTACTTAGGAGGGCTTCTGAGACTTTTCTACCCCACAGTAAGGCTGACATTCTATAAAGGCCTCAGAGAAAATAAGTGAAAATCTCCATTACTGCTGTTGAAGCGAAGATTCAGTGACTATTGCTTGGGTTTATATATTGAGGGAAGGTAGGCTACAGAATTCTACCTATGTATCTGTATTGTGGCAAATTCCTTGATTTCAAATAAATATTATTGATTTCCTTTACCTCAGCAAATATAGTATTAAGTATACATGTACTTATGTAGCTAGTGTAATGTCATTTTGTATGATTACATAATTTATAAAATATTTTCATTTGTTTTATCTTCCTGTCAGTCACTCATGCTAGAATTTGTGTAGAGAATGTTATCACACTTCCATCATAATGATGAAGAAACAAAAGTTCATACATGTTAAATACCCTGATCAAGGCTATACAATAATGGTAAACATAAAATAATATAAAGTCTACTAAAACTATTTTACAAACTACATATGCTACTGAGAAAGAGCTAGAGCTCTAATACAGCTTCTAAAATAGACATCTCAATTAAATGAGTTTTAAATAAGTTATTCCATATAATCATATATTCTACAGATATGATGCTTCCCTGATAAATATTTTGCTGTTTACTAAGTTCCTTTTTTAGTTTTAAAAATGTACCTGATATGACATTAAAAGTGTAACATGCTTGGTGTGGCTTATTTTAAAAGCATACACATTAGAATTTTTTTATTATAGTTTCACCAATTTCATCCTTTTCTGAATTCTCTATTGGCTTCCCACTAGCTTTCTTATTTCCCTAAAATAATTAGAGTTTCCATCTCAATTTCCAGGAGACCTGTTGCTCCAATTTGTAAAAGATGGCTTGTCAATAGAGCCAGAAAGAATTTTCTAATTATGATACTTCAGAACATCTTTACTGTATTCTGTTATTATATAAAAAATGACACTGACAGTGATTACACATCTTCATTGCACCTCAAACTTCACAGTAGACATCTTTGAAAGAATACCTAGTGCAACAATGTTTGCACTTTCCTGAATCATCAGGCATTGGCAAATACTTTACATCTCATCAAATATTTTACTGAGTAATGTATATCTTCGAAAATGGACATCAGCCACCAAATTACACTAAAATTGTAAAAACTATAGAGAAGCAACAGGCTGCCAGCTACTGGACATGCACAGAAATGGAGATTTGAGAAAACATATATTTTCTTTGATTAGCAAAAATTATAATAATCACAACCTAGCATTTAGTGATAAACATAAAATAAATATATTGTGGAAGCTGGCTACAGATGGTATGAGGTATCTATGCCTATGAAAGCAGTGCGTAAAAATAGCTTTAGAGCATAACACTAATTCACAATTACCTAAAACAATAAAGAAAAAAAGTCTACAGGTAATTAATCATTATTATCAATTTGAAGAATGCAAAACAATACTGCCAAATAACACTAGTATCAGTGGAAAGACATTTTATAAATACTATAAAACCTTTATAATAATATGCATATTCAAAGATCACAATACAATTTTCAATAAGGATAGTACAAATACTTTACAAAATCAAAAGCTATACTGAATCAGTATTTGTATATAAAAAGGGACATTTGATAAAACATGGTGGCTCATGACTGTAACCTCAGCCCCTTGAGAGGCTAAAGTGGGAGGATTACCTGAATCCATGAATTTGAGACAAGTTTGCGTAAAATAGTAAATCCCCATCTCTAAAACAACAACAACAACAATAAAAACAAAACGACAACAGCAAAAATGTTAGCCTGGCATGGCTTCACACACTTGTAGTTCTAACTAGTCAGGAGGCTGAAGCAGGAGGAAGGCTTGAGTCCCAGAAGGTGAGGCTTCAGTGAGCCATGATCACGCCACTGCACTAAAGCCTGGGCAACAGAGCTGAGACTCTGTCTTAATACAAATAAAAATAAAAAGGTACAATTTAAAAGATCTTTAGCAAAAAAATTATAGATGATATCTGACCACTTCTCTGCAAATATTTTAATCTAAGTAACAATAAAAACCAAAATTTTGTCTTTTGGAAAGTTTTATATATATATGTGTGTGTGTGTGTGTGTGTGTGTGTATGTATGCGTGTATATATATATATATCTCAGAGACATAAATTCAGCTCTTTCCAAATTAACATAAGAAACAGGGTGTCCTCTTTACTGAGATTCAGCTCTCTAATATACAAAGCCTATATGATTTTGGTCATGTTGATAACTGTGTCTGAGCATTCAAAATATGAATTGTCACAAATTTCACATACTAGTTAAAATGACTATTACATAAGATAATACACAGAAAAAATATTTACATAGTTCTAAGCTGCTGTGCATTTTTTACTGATTCTGTTTTTTCTGTTCTTTTAAGTAGTTTACTTTTAGAAATGTTGGTATTAACTTATTTTTGTCATTACGTAAGATTACTATCTTTTTCTGTCCTATTTTTGTGAAGATGGGTCATTGACTGCTTTCAATATTAACTTGAAGTGATTTTCTTTAAATATTTACTGTTACTAAAACTAGAAATCTAGTTGTTCTGAGACAAGGAAAAATAATACTGATAAATGTTAAGTAAAATTTTAGATGATAATGATTCTATGTTAAATGTTTTTGAGGTAAAATTAGTACATATATAGCCAATATTGTTTTTCTTTCTCCATTTCCTTCAGTTTATTGGCCATTTAGAGGTATCATCATACAAAAATGTTCTAAACCAGAAAATAATTTTGCTGTCATGAAGCCTATTCTTTGGCATACGGATGACAGACATATGATAAATTTTGTACCAAAGAAAAAAGCTAAGATTAAATATGAATACAGAAAGCATAGTTGTCTTCATATATATTTGGAAGTATAAATATAAGGTATGAATCTATGCTTCATTTAATATAGTTTAAATATATAATTACTCATGTAATTAATAATTACTAAGTTTTAATTACAAGTTTAGGTATTTTATTATTATTTTGGATAACGCTCCTCAGATTATTTTGCACAAGATTTTAAATTAACATTTGTTTCTACTGATTCTCTAAAAATGCATATTTATTTTAATTTTGTCATTATAGTATGTTCTTCTTCTGTTAGCATTATTCCTATCCTTAGCTTATTTATTAATTTCAGTAATGACACATCATACTATTACAGTATTGTGATTTTATACATTATAACTTAGCAAGAATATGATTCTACATAAATCTTTCTTGATATATATTTGGTTTTATATTTTAGAGTAAGTTCTTTCTACACAGTAAACTCATTAATAATTTATTACATTTCTTATGGCAAGAAATAGAAATATATTAGCCCTTTTGTTAGAATTCCATTTTAAAAAACATTAAGGGACAGGATACATTTAGTACAAATTTATTGTAATGTTCAAGAAAAGGAGATTCTTATTTATACAAACATATTATTTATGTTGCACCAAATATGGTACTGATGGGCCCAAACAAGATAATTATGTTTTCAAGTTTAACCCTGTATATAATATCTCCTTTGGCATCTGAACTATCGCAACTTAACAGAACAAATTTGTTAGTATCTTTACTGGGCCTAAGGTGACATAGGCTTTCACAGGGCAGAATATTTTGAGAGATGTCAAATGAATTAATTCAGATTCTCTGAGTTTAGGTCTGAAAATTTTAGGGCTTTGGCAACTCACACATTAAAAGTTAATTAACAGTGAATGTGACAAATAAAACAATGTAATTATCAAATAATTGCTACTATACCTCAAGCAGAGTGACAACCATGAACTGGAAAATCCAAGAATTCAAGGAGCTATCCTATGTGAAAATGCTGATTTCAGAACATTAGCAGTGGAAATCAAGAGTGAATAAATTGTAAATGGAATTGTCTACCTGTGTTGGCTCTTGGCTTGGCTGTTATTGATGTATGTGAATACTGATAATTTTTGTACATTGATTCTGTATGCTGAAGTTGTTTATCAGCTGAAGGAGCTTTTGGGCTGAGACTATGGGTTTTCTAGATGTAGTATGTCATCTTCAAGCCAGGATTTGACTTCCTATTTGGATACCTTTAACTGCCTGATTGCTCTCGCTAGAATTTCCAACACTATGTTGAATAGAAGTGGGTCAGAGAGAACATCCTTGTCTTCTGCCAGTTTTCAAAGAAAATGCTTCTAGATTTAGCCCATTTAGTATGATGTTGACCTTGGGTTTGTCATAGATGACTCTTATTAATTTGAGAACTGTTCCTTCAATACCTAGTTTATTGACAGTTTTTAACATGAATTCCTTTTCTAGGTAAAGGGGGAAGCAGTGTTGATTCTTTAGTGTGTTCTGATAGTCATTGTCAGTACGCACTTCTTTGTCTTTTCATCTTCTCCTGCTGCATTTTAAAGCATTTTCATAGTAAGTAATTTGGCCTAATAAAACATCCTAATAGCAAAAAAAATAAAAGTTGAATTTTATTTACTTTTCTACATCTATTGATAATAATCATGTTTTGTGTCTTCATTCTGTTTATAACATAAATCACATTTATTGATTTGTGTATGTTGAAACAAGCTTGCATCTTGGGGATGAAGCCTACTTGATCATGGTGAATTAACTTTTTGATGGGCTTCTAGATTCAGTTTGCAAATATTTTGTTGAAGATGTTTACATCTATGTTCATCAAGGATATTGGCTTTGTCTGTCTAATGTGGTCAATGGATAGTTGAAATCTCCAACATTTATTGTGTGGGAGTCTTTGTCTCTTTGTGTGTCTCTAGAACTTGCTTTATGAAATTTGGGTGTTCCTTTGTTGGCTGTATATATATTTAGGATAGGTAGGTGTTCTTGTTTAATTGAACCCTTTACCATTATTCCTTTCTTTGTCTTTGTTCATCTTTGTTTGTTTAATATCTGTTTTGTCTAAAGTTAGAATTGTAACCCATGCTGTCTTCTGTTTTCCATTGCTTGGTAGATTTTCCTCCATGCATTTATTTTGAGCCTATGCGTGTCATTATATGTGAGATGTGTCTCTTGAAGGCAGTATACCAATGGATCTTGCTTTTCTATACACCTAACCAGGAAGGTGAAATATTACTACAATGAGAATTACAAAACTGCTCAAAGAAATCAGAGATGACACACACAAATGAAACACCATCCCATGCTCATGGATAAGGGAATCAATATCATCAAATTGGCCATATCACCTAAAACAATTTGTAGGTTCTATCCTATTTCTTTCAAATGATCAACGACATTCTTCACAAAATTAGGGGAAAAAACTATTTTAAAATTAATATGGAATCAAAAAAGAGTCCAAATAGCCAAGGCAATCCTAAGCAAAAAGAACAAAGTGGAGGCATCACGTTATTCAACTTCAAACTAAGCTATAGGGCTACAGTAACCAAAACAGCATGGTCCTGGGAAAAACAAAACAAAGCAAAACAAAACAAATAAACAAACCAAAAACCAGGCATATAGACTAATGAAACAGAATAGACAGCTGAGAAATAAGGCTACACAGCTATGACCATCTGTTCTTCAATAAAGTTGACAAAAACAAGCAATAGGGGAAAAATTATTCAATGAATTATGTTGGGTTAACTGACTAGCCATCTGCAAAGACTGAAATAGGACATCTTCCTTATACTATATACAAAATTAAACCCAAGATAAATTAAAGACGTACATGTAAAATCTAAAGCCATAAAAAACCCTTCAAGACAAGCAAGGTAACACCATCCTGGACATAGGGATGAGCAAAAACTTCATGGAAAAGACACCAAAAACAATCACAACAAAAGCAAAAATTGGCAAATGAGATCTAATTAGACTCAGAGCTTCACCACACCAAAATAAACAACCAGCAGAGTAAACAGACAACACACAGAATGGGAGAATATATTTGTAAACCATGCATCTGACAAAGGTCTAATATACAACATTGTATTAGTTTCTTCTTGCACTGCTATAAAGACATACCTGAAACTGGGTAATTTATAAATGAAAGAGGTTTAATTGGCTCATGGTTCTGTGTGTTGTACAGGTTTCTTCTTCTGGGGAGGCTTCAGGAAATGTACAATCATGGTGGAAGGCACAGGGAAAGTAGGTATATCATTATATGATCAGCAGGAGAGAAAGAGCTGGAGATAGACACAGATAAAGAGGAGGTGCTACAAACTTTTAAACAAACAGACCTCAGGATAACTCTGTCACAAGAACAGTAAGGAGAAAGTCCACCAACATGATTTAATCACCTCCCACCAGGCCCTCATCCAATACTGAGAATTAGAATTTGACATGAGATTTAGGCAGCTACAAAGTAGAAAATGATATCATTCTGCCTTTGGCCCTTCCAAAATCTCATGTCTTTGTCACATTGCAAAATACAATTATCTCTTCTCAAAAGTCCCTGATAGTCTTAACTTATTTCAGCATTAACTCAGAAGCCCACAGTATAAAGTATTATCAGAGACAAGCTAAGTCCCTTCCACCTATGAGCTTGCAAAATCAAAACCAAGTTAATTACTTCCAAGATACAATGTGGGTATAGGCATTGGGTAAATATTTCCTTTCCATAAGGGTGAAAATGGCCCAAACACTAGTCTTAAAGCAACCAATATCCAAAAAAAGGAGATGTTGAAATCACATATATGTCTCTCTATTTTCTTGTCTAAAAATTGTTCATGGTTTATTATTATCCTATTTTTAGATATATACGTATAATGTTGTGTTAGAATATTCATGGTAAAGATATACTTGCAATAAATTCAAGTGAAATAGTTCTGAAAACTTATTTTTTTATTAAAGCTGCCTCAAACTACTCAAAAGAAGATGAGTGAGGAGAAAATAAACAAGCAAGCAAACAGCAAAAAACAAAACAAGACGAACACAACAGGAAAGTCACACAGCAAAACCTAAGGCAGTTCAGGTTCCAAGTATGGGAGAACAGTAACTCAGAGGTATCAATCAGCATTCTTGAAATGTCACCTTCAGACCTATAGAAAGATGGCTTTATCAGTCACTTCCATGCATAATGTATCCAGGGGAAAATAAGAGACTATCTCTGTGCTTATTTTACTCATAGCAGTGAAGAAACTTTTAACAACAACCCCCTGATCAAAACTGGCCAACTTTCTACTCCTTATTGTCAACAACTAAAATTCAGTTGTCATTTCCTAAAAAAGTCACAAGACCACTCCACCTGCTAATACTTGTAAATTAATCTAATCCCCATGACTAAGGTAGACAATTGAGGTAAAATAGAATAGAAATAAAATTATGCCTGCATATTTTAAATAATTTTTAAAAAAATATAAGTAAGCTGCTTTATATACATTAGAATACTGACTTTGCAAATTCTCATTAAATTGATTAATTTGTTATTTGATTAAATAAAATTTGTAGGTTAGCAATTACATAATCTTAATAATTTTGTCACTTCTTTAAAAAATATATACTGTTTGTCTTACTGCATTGTATAAGACACCACCAAAATATTAAACAATAGTGATGATAACAGCTGTTAGGGCTGTTTGCAATTTAAGTAAATCCAATTCAAATTCACTTACATGTTAAAAAACAGTATAAAAGTAAATCAGCACTTGGGTAAAGTCCAGAGGAAGAACTGACTTCAAGCATGGCTAAAACTATAACCGTAAAATATGTTCTGAGGGATATTTCTTTCTTTCCACATCTCTCAACTCTGCTTTAATTTGCATGCTATTCTCATTCTTTCTTACAACAAATGAATTCTTTCATTAAGCCCAGAAAAATAGATGCCAACCACTTCAGTTTATACCATCCATTCAGCTTCTAATCCCAAATTGGGGGAAAAGTCTATACCAAATAGGCTGGCATAAATTCCCCAGAGAATGTGCTGATAGGTCCCATTTGGGCTGAGTGTTATTGTAAAATCACTTACTGCATCTAGCCAGGATACTGGTGGACTTTTACTAACCAAATTTTGGTCATGAAGTTATCACTGAAGATGAGAAGAATAACCCCACATAAACCATATTGAACATAAGACAGCTGGTTTCAAAATAAATATTAAGTAGGCTGTGCTGTATATCAGTAAAAAATAAACCATATATCTCAATGGGTTAACGGAACAAGTTCATTGTTTACTTATGTTATTATCCTGTATAATTAGTGATGATGGTGGTCATGGGTGTTCTTGTTCCTGCAGTGACTCAGGGACCTAGGATTCTTCCATGTTTGGAATCTAGCATCTTCCACAAATGGCTGAACATCTTAAAGTATTCCACTTTGAAGCCAGAGGTAAAGAGAAAATGTAAGGAAAAGCTAAAATTGCCTTGGTATGGAATTTACATATCATTTATGCTTATATTTTATGGTAAGAACTAATCACAGGAACCCACATAGATAAAATATGTCTTGGAATTGTAGTTTATCTATGTGATCAAAAAGAGAAAATCTGCTTGCTGAAGATATAACCAGTCATTTTCATAGGACTTGACAGTCAAATTTTATCTGTTCAATATATTACCATCCAAATCATTTTCTTACCTTATTGGGCAAATTGTTAATGCTTCACTCTTAAGTACTATAGTATACGGTGATTTGAAATATAATTATGTATTATGGAAAAGAGGCACTTTTCTGCATTGGCAATTTATTATTGTGTAATGAACTTCAAAGCTTAATAAACAATGTGATTTCCATTTTCTAATAAGTCTATGGTTTGGCAATCTGGGTGGCTTCTGCTTGTCCCCTGGGATTGCCTGAAGCAGTCATCTGACAGATTAACTGAGAATGGAAATTTCAAGATGGCTTCACTGTTATGTCAGGCAGTTGGTGCTGGGTGCTGATTGGGGTGCCCTGAGTGGTCTCTTATTCCTACTAGGCAAAATTATCTTCTCAACAGAAAGGCAGTCTTAAGTGTTATAAAAAAGGTTAAAGAAGAAGGTGCCATGCCTCTTAAGGGTTAGCATCCTAAAGTCATATACAAATTTTACTAAATTCTGTTAGTGAAAGAAAGAAATCTAGTACAGACTTAACAAGGTAAAAAGACGGATCCAGCATTTAATGTGGGTAGCAGTGATGTCACAGAAAAAGAGGCTAGACACAGAGAAGAGTAATTTATGATGATATTTAGAATTTTGTTATTGTATTTTTAATTTATATCAGAAATTTATGTTGAGAATTATTAAATAGTTTTCTGCAATAATTAAGTTTATAGTATTCTTATTTTTCTCTCATTTTAATTGAGAGTACCTATGTGATTGCATCCTCTAAAACTGTATCTCTGTATTCACGGGACAAAACATTTTCTCATGCAGCAGTATATAATTACTTAGATTATTGATTCTGAAGTAAGATAAAATGTTTGGAATCCTTTTTGCTATATTCCTAACTGCAATATTGAGGGAGTTTCTTACTATCCATACATCTCACTTTAATTTTATGTAACTGGGGATTACAATACCCATCTTATAAATTTATTAAAATGAAATGAGATAACATGTAAAGTATTCAGTATAAAGTACATAACATTCTGTATTAAGTGTTTAAAATTATTATCTATTAGAATCAATTTTCTTTTGCTCATCTGCATCTAACAGTTGGAAGAGACACGAAAAGAAAACAATGAATAGTATTTATTTTTTAAAGGAAATAATTGGTTCATGCATATTGCTCCCTTTCTTATTCTTACAAACTAGTAACGTTTAACATGTTCTTTTACCCTAATCAATAAAAGCTTTATAAAGTCTGAAAAACTCAAACTTTCTTCTACATTACACATAATTTTTGGTAGATTCATTTCGGCAGTCCTGATCATTAGTCTATAATGTTTGACAGTGGGTTGCATGTACTCTGTAATTTAATATGATTTGCATATGTGTCCTAGGAGCAGTAAAACTATTTCAGAATTCAATGGGAAAAGATGTGGCCCTTGGGAATCACCTTATTAGAATGCAAGAACAACTCTTCTAGCAAAAGCATGTGTTAAAAGAGCAGTGCTCTCAGCAATGCACTGAAAATCCTTTTGCCAGTATGCACACACTTCTGTGGAGAAAAGTCATCAATGTGAGATGCTCCATGGCACCTCAAGAATTTAAAGAATGACATTCAAGGAATTTATTAGTGCTAACAATTCTAACTGAAATAATTTTTCCACCTTACTTTAAAACCTTCTCACAAAAGGTATATTTAGATTATCTGAATAGTCAGTGGAAAAATTATTACTGATACATGTTAAATTCATAAGTATTACAGAAAAAGGATTTCATTTGTTCTTTCATTTAATTTATTTAAGTAATTATGAAATACTAAAATTCATGAGGAAAAAGTACCCAGATAATTTTAAGACAATAATTACATATTTGTTTTTGTAATTATTAAGATGTGCATTTTCTACCAAAGTAATAGTGGTACATTTTCTATTTTTATAGGGCCATTAATGTCAATAAAATCTATAAATAGTTTTTATTCATCTTAAAGTCTATTATTTCACTCAATGAGTATTTATTAGATATATATTATGTAATAAACCTTTGGAATAACTTTTTCTTCACATTCTTAATTCTTAATCTCTGTTCAAAATATTCTATCTCCAAAATATCACAAATGAGTCCCCATCCTAAATTCCGACTTCCATAGGCTGAGTGTAAACTTGATAACATGCTGAATATCATCATGAACAATATTATAGGCCATCCAGAAAATAGTCATGGATATTTATGCCCTATTAGGTGAAAGGCCATGTCTTAACAATCTTTAAATCCAAAATATATTTTTAAAAATGATGATTGGCCTGGCGTGTTGGCTTGTGCCTGTAATTCCAGGACTTTGGGAGGCCGAGACTGGCACATTGCTTGAGCCCAGGAGTTGAAGACCAGCCTGGACAGCATGGCCAAATACCACTCTACAAAAAATACAAAAATTTATCTGGGCATGGTGGCATGTAATGCCAGCTCCTTGGGAAGCTGAGGTGGGAGAATCACCTGAGTCCAGGAGGTGGAGGTTGCAGTGAACCAAGACCAGGTCACTGCACTCCAGCCTGGGTGATAGAGCAAGAATGTCTCAAAAAAAAAAAAAAAATAGACAACCAAGTAGATTTTCATGGAATAACTTTATACAATTTTTATCATATTTTTAGCAATTTAGATAAAGACAAAGTTATTTACACTTCTTGATTATAGCTTTTCAAGTGTATAGGTTACATGTTTTGTTGGTTAATGAAATTTATTATTATTAAGATAATTATAACATATGAAGTGAAGAAGGTAGAAATGGTGCTGGAATAAAGAATGATAGGTAAATAAGTAGACTTGTGAATTACATGAATTATTTGTCAACAGATAAAGCAACAATTTTAGACAGGCTTTATAAGTTGTTTATAAAGCTAAATGTGTGTTTATAAAAAATAAAGATGATCCATTTGCATATCATCCTACCTGGAGAGCACAGCAAAATAAATATCTACATATAGCCTATATA
Source organism: Sapajus apella (assembly GCF_009761245.1). Taxonomy (NCBI): domain Eukaryota; kingdom Metazoa; phylum Chordata; class Mammalia; order Primates; family Cebidae; genus Sapajus; species Sapajus apella. The sequence continues at coordinate 37,119,257 of NW_022436948.1, forward strand.
ATTTGTGAGAATAGAACTGCCATTGTTTTAAATCATGATCAAGTACAATTTGAAAAGAGTGGTGAAGTATTGTCTGTGTATAAAACACATTCCCAATAAACATGTTGGCCAATGAATTCATCTACATTTTCATTTATGCATTTTAACATATTGGCAACATTTGGTAACAATATAAATGTTTGTGCTTATATAATTGGAGTAAATAATTTTTTAGAATCCCATAATTTCATAACTTTAAATGGTTGCCTTTTATATGACCTCAAAAATATAATTCTAATATGGTGTGATTGTTCTCTACATGTGTTTCAATATTTTATATCTCGGTCTAATTATTAACACAACAAGATGTGTCTTCATTTATTGTAATCCTATAACATCATTTATATTTACTTATTGGGGTACTAATAATTTGCTTTATTCAGAGGTCATACATAGTTTCATTTTATAGGTAATGGCTTTTCATGATACTACGAGGAAAATTTTGTTCAAAGAACCTCACAAGAGAAATATCTTATATTTTGAATGAGCAGTCATTTCAACTTGTACTCCATGGTTCCCCCCCCAACGACACGCCAGGCTGCAGACTGGCACTGGTCCAAAGCCTGTTAAGAACTGGGCTGCACAGCAGGAGGTGAGCAGCAACTGAGCAAGCATTATGGCCTGTGTTTTGCCTCCTGTCAGATCAGCGTCATTGTCTTAGATTCTCTTAGGAGGGCAAACACCATTGAGAACTATGCATGTGAGGGATTTAGGTTGGCCCTCCTTGTGAGAATCTAACAGAAACCATCACCCACTGTGTCCCTGGAAAAATTGTCTTCCATGAGACTGGTCCCTTGTGCCAAAATGTTGGGGATTGCTGCTGTAGGCCATAGCTTGTCCACAGCATTTTCCTATTAAATACAATTTTACCTTAGTATTTCTTTAAAAATGGAGGAAGAAGACTGTAATGTAAATGGTTGATCCATGACTCAGTATAGAAAGATTATGATTTATATATGATTGCATAATTCCATGTGTGCTGCTACCATATTTAAATGTAATAAAGACCTGAAATCAAATAGAACATTAACAAACAAACCAAAATCTCAGAGATCTATTTGGAACAATTCTGTTTTTGATTTTTTGCAGGTATTAATCTTGTTAAGATATTAAAATTAAAATATGATTTGCAAAATTGTGGAGGAATGATTTAAATTTTAACTAGTCTTCAGTAAATTTGTGAGTTTTTTTCTTATATTTTGCTATACTAGCATTGCCTTATATTGACATGATATTTTGTGGGTTTTATCTTTATAAGGCAATATTGTATAATGTAACTATTTTAATCCTCATCCCAACCTTGTTAATATTTTTTAAAATTGAAATTACAGAGGAAAAAGACTGATATTATAAATAGGATATATGACTTATTCAGGGTCATATGCCTGGCAAGCAGATAAACAAGTCAATCCAAGACACTTTGACTTTTGTGACTGAAGGTTTTGCATAATGCTCCACACATTCCATCCTAAAGCATTAATATACTGGTTCCATAATTCTCATGTTGTTTGCCACATATTTGTCATTTGAAGTTATATAAAGCCCTGCTACATTTCATTATTATAGCTACAGTTATTCCACATGGTCTGCTTTCCTTCACACCATGTGTGCTTTTAATCTACCCTGCTTAATTTCTAGAGATCCAAAAAAAATTTTTTTTCAATGTTTCCAATAAGTTCAACTTGATACATGTTCTATATATTTTATTTATTCTTCTCAAAACAATATTTAACAGATATAAAAGCTGGCTCTTTTTTGATACATTTTTGGAGTGGTGCATGATGTTTTCTCTTCAAATCATATTTTAAACTTGCAAACACATTTACTAATGATAAGCAATTAAATCAATTTTTAAAAATGTTTATAGTAAAAGTATATAACATAAACATTTTGACATATGAAAACAATGAAAGAAAAAAACTTGCTGCCATAATTACAAATGTGAATACATTAATTTACAACTCTGAGTGACACCTATCACATCATGGTTTAATTTATTCTTTATTCTCTATCAATTGTGGTTAGGTCATAGAATAATAAGGTGATTCAAAAAACTTACAAAAAATGGTTAGAATCAACATTTAAATGTTATTGTTATGGAAACGACCATGACAAACTTTTTAAGGAAGAAGCTCAGGAGGTTATGGAATTGCCACATAAAATAATGTAAACTTGTCTTTGGAAACCAAGACAAATAAATGACAAATGTAATCTAAAAGATTGTTTGTATCCTGGTTAAACACAATACATTAACAGATTTGTGATTTTCATTAAGTTCAGAAAAACTAATTTGTAGAGTCAATATATATATATATATATATATATTTTTTTTATTCATCCAGCATGGTAAAGATTAAAAAAAAGACATCTGATACATTCAAACTTTTTATCAATGCGAAAGTCTACCAAGGTGTGGCAGAAGGATTCACTATATTTAATCATGGCTTCTTTAGAGTAGTTTTTAATAGCACTCTTCCTCAATATATCCTGAAATATTCTGTATATTAATTAGGCTTCAAGTGACTAAGTCCATAAAAATGCTTCCTCAGATAGATAATGATAATTTTGGACATGGAGAACACACACAATAAGTTAATATATATTTTGCTCTAATGAAATTAATAACTACCATTTAATAATAACTTCACAAAGGTCAAACTCTATATTATATTTATTACAGCACCACCTTATTAGATAATTGAAACAAATCTATGAAGCCCAATTATAGAAGTGAAAAATAAACCTTAAAGAGCTTTAGAAACTGGCACAAGGTCATACAACTACTAAATGTATGAAAAAGAGGCTAATGGATCTTTATTATATTAGGTTATTATAAGAAACAGTGCAATAAAGCTCATTTCATACATGTTTGAAGTATAATGTGGAAAAATATGTATACAAAATCACAAAATATATTTTTGGTCTTATAAATAATTGCAACCTTGACAAAGGCTGAGTGGATGTTAAATGTTCTTGCCACAAAAATATAACCAGGTGAGGTAATGCATATAATCAGTTAGATTTAAAAATTCCATGAAATATATATATATATATATATATATATATATTTCATTTTTACACAATAGATACAATTGTGTCAATTTTTTAAAATTATTTTTAAAAAATATAAAAAGGTATTTTTGTCATGTCAGCATGAATGATTGTTTCTCTTGAACAGATGTAAATGGTTTGCTTTTCATTTCTTGAACTTTGGATAATTAGTCTTACTGTATTTCAGAGCCACATTTGTGAGATATGTTAATAAATTTGAACTTGTCATTTGAGGAAATAGGAGTTTTTAAGACTATCGTCCATTCTCTGTCACTACTGGTCCAAATATTTATGCGTTGTTGCCTTTCTAACAAATTCTGCGTCTGAGTTAGGAGACACCCAGCAAATAATATAATTAGTTCAGGATGTTACCCAAAGCAGGTCAGGATAGAGTCTAACTTTTCAGAATGAGAAAACTGCTAAGAATCTAGTAGACATCATTATGTCAGCTTGACCTATCATAAATTCCAGCCTATGTGTCTCTTGACTACTTAGGAGGGACCCTTGTAATATTAAACATGCCACACATTATTTTCTTGAAATAAATTATAGTAAATACCTTCTAAACCCTGATAAGCATCATGGCCCTAGTAAGAATGCATCTAAGAATGAGGAAACAGTAGGTTGAATTCTATCCCCCAAAATCCACTATGCTCACTAAGGTTATCAACCTTTTAAAATTCACCACTTTTCGCTTTTGGAAATTTGTCATAATAATAGCAAATTTCAGCTAGCAGTTCTTTATACACTCACATTCAGAGAAATGGAAAAGACATATGATTCAGGAAAACAAAGACCTATTACTAACAACAGTGATGTGCAGTTTTATTTCTCCCATTGGAAAAACCCGCAACTTCCTTCTAAATGGCTTTGTGTTCAATACACGTTTGCTGGACTGAGATGTGCTATAATTAGAGCTATCACTAAATCATTATCACATTAGACCACTTTCTAGTGCCCCATCCAAAACTCAGTAGGGTAATCCCATCTCTTCTCTGCTGGTGGAGAGCCACCGTAATATCCTGCAAGCCAGAGCTGCTCGGTTTCCTACTTGAAAACACTCTAAAAAGTGTTCTCTGATAGAGGAAAAATTGGATACTTGAATGTGGGGATGCTTCCTGATGAGGAAAAAAAGATAAAGAAAGAAACCCTTCAATGGAAACTGAAGCATCTTGGGGCAGTCTTTTATTACTTAGGAAGGCACACGTGAGGAGACAAGTGAGACGGAAAAGTTGATTTTAAGTAATTTGGGGAAGAAAATGTGAGAGTAGAGGGGCTGAATGCCTTAAAATGAGAAAGATTCAGTACCGAATGATTGAAGGGCTGAAAAATGAAAGAGAACAAAAAGAATTTGCTACTCAGGCAGGGTTTTGCATCCAGCAGGAAGAAAAGACAGTAAATTATAGAAGCTGATTGCCCAGGTTTACTTTTGCATCTCTCTCATTTGCTGTGTAGTCCCACAATGAGACTGTATTTCTCCCTTTTCATTCTGTAATCTGTCCTGCCCCACTTAGACCTTCATCCCCACACTCTTACCTTAAAATCTGCACTCCCCTCCCCTCCTCTACTTCAAAGTTCCAGAAATCAGAGTGCAGTTGCCAGAATAATTAAAGGGCTCAGCGTTTTAGAAATGTAAATGTAGTTGTAGTATTTAAGGTGGCATGATAGTGTGCAAATAACGTTCCATGGGCATTTTCAAAAGGGATACCTTGATACCCAGTATCACTGACTAATATCTCCTGGGATCCTCAGCTTTCTCATATGTAAATTAAAGATATTAATACTAGTCCTCCCTACTTCACGGGAGTGCCATAAAGCACAAGTTATCAAGATAGCAGAAGCCTTTTAAAATGACAAATTCTAAGGCAGGAAACAATATATGCTGGAAAGGGTGTGGAGAAATAGGAATGCTTTTAGACTGTTGGTGGGAGTGTAAATTACTTCAACTACTGTGGAAGGCAATATGGCCATTCCTCAAGGATCTAGAACCAGAAATATCGCTTGACCCAGCAATCCCATTACTAGGTATGCACCCAAAAGGTTATAAATCATTCTACTATAAAGACACATGCATACATATGTTGATCAAAGCACTATTCACAATAGCAAAGTCTTGGAACCATCCTAAATGCCCATCAATGATAGACTGGATAAAGAAAATGTGACACATATACACCGTGGAATATGATACAGCTATTAAAAAGAATGAGTTCATGTCCTTTTCAGGGAAATGAATAAAGCTGGAAACCGTCATTCTCAGCGAACTAACACAGAAACAGAAAACCAGACACCACATGTTCTCACTCATGTTTGGGAGTTGAATGATGAAAACACATAAACACAGGGAGGGAAACATCACACACTAGGGCCTCTCAGGGACTGGGAGTCTAGGGGAGGGATAGCATTAGGAGAAATAACTAATGTAGATGACGGGTTAATGGATGCAGCAAACCACCATGGAATGTGTATACCTATGTAACAAACCTGCACTTTCTGCATATGTATCCCAGAAGTTAAGCATAATAAAAAAAAATGACAAAATTCTGTATAAAGATGAGGTACTCTCCAGTTGAGGAGAAGAGTAAAATTATCTGTATGACTAAAATAAACTTTTTAAAATGATATAAAACATAGAGTTATTGATTTAACAGAAAATGTGTTTTATCTACAGCACATTTGGTTAAACATTTTGGCTTGTTATTACCTCTACAGCATAGAGCTCACCTCTATGTTAAGTCCTGCTGACATTTTCAGTGTTTCACTCTAGGAAACAGCAGTATCCTTGCTGAATGGTCATTATCCTTTCGGTACAGATGTTGACTCATCTGGAGTGAATGCACTATAAGAAGGAGAATTGGGATTTTAATTTACTAAGCAGGGAGGCAAATTATGTAATTAGCTGATAAGCAGTTAAGCAGAGAAGTTACAGACGTAATCTTGTAGGGAGCACGTTGGAATCACATAAGACTTATACATATTTTCTTACATTATTTCTGAATTGAAGAAATCTGTACTCTGCATAGACTTACTGAATTATATTCCATAAAAACTGGAGAATATAGGACCTGATTTTTTGTTGTTTCTTTATATTTCATCTTAATTTTTTATGATACACTTTTTTGTTTTAATTTAAGATTAGTTTCTTTCATGTGGTGATATTTTGAAGACAAATTTGAAAATTTATTTTCATAAAACAGTTGAAAAAGTCTAAAAGCATGTCTGCATAATCCAGAATTTTTAGAGAGTGGAGACACCATTTTATAAGAATTTTACAATAAATGATGTAAAGGATAGCATCAACTATGGGAATGTCATATTTTGAAGAATATGATAGCAGTCCTGGTTATGAGTTATATTGCCCATGTGTAGAAAAGCAAATGGCAAGCCTTAGTATTCTGACTCATTGCATTTAGTATTTACATGAGCCAGAAGTTGTAATGTCTAAAGTTCAGTGAAATGTATACATTTCTTATGCCTCAAGGTTTTATACACTACTCTTTCAAGCTCACACTATATTGTTTTTAATACGCTTATTGTGCCTCTAATAAAAACGTTCAGCATTTTTAATAAAACTTGAATTTCATTTTGAATATACTTTAACAATTTACAATGAATCTTCATGTTTCCTTTTAAATGTGGCTTGGTACTGTTTGTTGTTGTTAACATCAATGGCTTGAGATGTTCCATCATTCAAGAATGCATGCAGCGTGCTGGAGAATACTTAGACGTTGAAAAGGCCGACATGCTGTAACTTAGAACTCACATAAGTGGCTCCCAGAGAATCACTGCAAAGACTTTGGGGAAGACTGATGCACTCATTCTGATGCTATTTTTACTTAGCCCTACCTTACTCCCAGAGATCAGAAACTGATGAGAAATGCAATTGCTTTGGAGTTCAGTGTCACAGAGTTCTGACCCCGAGAGTCAAGGGCTCAAGTTCTAATGAAAGTATGTGTCTCTGTGTGTTTTATTAGCATTATTTAAACCAATGGGTATTTTTAAATGGGTGGCAATAACTAAGGAAACTCATGATGGTGATTAATTTTGATTTTATACAGCAGATGTTTGCTCAGTGCCAAATAAACCTGTTCAATTTACCCCATGTCTTAATGTACCCTATCTATTATTTACATGTGAGCACAGACACCACTGAGAAAAGAAATAGCAAGGGCATGGCAGGGGTATATCAAGACAGCTGGTGAGGTGATTGCTTACAAAATCAAAATTCTTGGCTGCAACTCAAGATTGAAAATAATTTAGGAACAAGAGACCTTATCTGTTTCTTTCTTTGTCTTCATTGCCTTGTGTTTAAGACCTTCAACTATAAACTTTCTGGTTATCTGCACTGATAATCTGCATTAAGAGAATATGAGATAATAAAATTAATGTATTTAATATGTTCTAAATGTTTTCATTATCAGTAACATGCATAATTCACCAAGTACTTGATAATATTTGTACATAAGTAGTATTTTTACAATAAATTTGGGAGCATTCTCAACTCCCAACAACTCGGTGCCCATAGTTTTGTGGGTTTTCATTTATTTGGATATTGATTGTCATATGGGTGTAAACTAGAATCTAGAGCTTCCATATCATTAACTGCAGAAATATCAGACAGGATGATATATTAAAAGAAAGAAAAAACCTAGGGGGAATTATAAAGGAAGGGTCATAAAAAGGTAATATGCTGACTTTAATAATTTCTATTTTCTTTTTCTCCCATATGCCAGCTATTTCTTCCAACTGCTGCAAATGCTTCAGGATTTCTCCAAGTCCAGGTCAAGTGTCTTTTTTTATCCAAGACAAAACAGATGTACAGACTGAGAAAAACACATTAAGTTTGTTTCTTTAACATCTTGGATTCAATTAACTTCTAGTAATATTTATGAGGACTACTATAAACAGAATCCTGTGCTGTCTTGAATGGTAAGATATAAGCACATGACTACCCAAATATGATACAGATTGTAATACCTGCAAAATGGAAAGTATTCTTATCAAATAGGGAGTTGTTCCTGTGATAATGGAAAAGGGGGACTTGAGGAAAAGGAATTTACAAAATTTAAATTGGGTAGGATAAAAAAAAATTGAGGCTTGAATATCTAGTGCTGATTAGAGAAGGCAGTTGGTGCATTAAACCAACCCTAAATGTATCCTAGGCCTTAGGTATCAAGAAATTGGTTAACCTTGATCAACTAAAAATAGCCAGACTGAAATAAAAAATAAAAAAAAAAAAAAAAAAAAAAAAAAAAAACTACAAGGTCTTGTAAGGAAGGTCTATAAGTTTAAATTTTTTTCACAGATAAATTCTGTCATTAGAATAGAAATCTTCTCAAATTTAACCCAGACTTTAAAATATTACCGGTTTGAGCTCTGAATTATCAAAGCAGTCACTTTTGATAGCGAAATTCAAGGAGAAAATATACATTTTTCATTAAGCTGAGTATTACTATATTCTCCAGACACTTATTTTTCTCACAAACCATTAATTCTCGCAACAGGGCTTTTGGAGACTTTTTACCTGTGTGTGTTAATTCTCCACCAACGTAAAAAGTATACATATATATATGTAATATTCATGGACCTGATACTTCTTTGTGATTATGAAAGATAAGACTGCACCTCCTCAAATTTTTTTAGCCTGACAGAAATACTTAATTCAATTCAAAGACATGAATATTACAACATCTTGGAGAAAAGTTTTATTAGCTTATCCAGAATAGAAATGCAATGCAATATATCTCAATTTAGTCTAGCCTTTCTAATAGCATGATGATTCTTGAATATTCTAAGATATAAAATTATGTTTTCTTTGTACGGGGTTGTGATTATTTATTTCTGTGAAAACTTATCATTCAAGTCCATTTGAGCTTTTTAACTAACTCAGCAAAATTAAATCCTAACTCTGACATGCAAATTTGTAAAACATGCTAGAACATGACACAGATTATAAAAGTCTTTTTTTAACTTTATTATTATGATTTAAAAGAAATCTGACCAAAGTCCCTGGCAGCTGTGAATCTGGAAGTGGATTAGTTTAGCACAGCCAAGGTGTTTCATGTTCTATGACATGACTTTTCATCTTCCACTGCATCTTCAGGCTGGCAAGAGGGAGCTCAGAAAGGCTCTTCTGGTTATATTGGTGGAGCAGTGGGTTTTCCATTGAAATCCGAAGCCTGAAGAGGAAGCATCAATATAGATTTCTTACTTTCTGAATAAAGCAATTGTTATCCTATTACATAACAAAATCTGGTTTTGATGATTTATCTTACCTTTCACACACAAAAAAAATCAAAAATGTTTTTCTTATTTGATGTTCTATTTAATTTTTTTTAAAAAAGCACTTTAGGTTTTGCATCATGAAACATCTAAGTATTTTCAGGAAAGAGCACACATTTTAAAATCATTTTTGTTTTAAAATATTTACTATTAATGTATATCCGTGAAATTATAATTAGTAATTTTCAGCCATGTCCAGTATCAAAAAGGCCACTTGGAATCTCTAAAAATGCATTTGAATATAACTCCATACTGACCAGCAAACCCTCCTTTTTTGTCTTTATCAATTAATAATTTTATTTTTAAATTAATCATTAATTACTTTTCTTAATAAAAATGGTCTCATGTTTCTCTAGCCACTGACGTGTATTTTCACCATTAAGAAAATGGTTTTGTAGAATCAATAGACAGGCTTTGTATTTAAAGCACAGCTTTAGTCATCCTTTAAGCCAATTATACCCTACAGCTACAGTTAAAGGGACTAGGGGGTTTACACAGCATCCTTCATTATGAATTCTGCATGATGCTATGAGTAGCTGTCTTCCAGTGTGTCCTGATAAGAACAGCAAGGAAATTAATAAATAAAGTTCACACATGTCAAGGCTCCTTTCCTCATATATTTCTTGAGTACAGCCTTATTTACTTGTCCTTACTTTTTCAGTGCTTCACTGTATACCAAAAAATTCATTCTAATATGCAATTTAATGAAAATACATTAAAAGCTGTTTACTTTCCCTGTAATTCAGAATAATAAGAAAACATCCCCTGTGATTTTTACTTCTACCCTTATAAAATATTATGAAACAATTTGTATTTTATTATGATGAGCTTTAATGTCAAAAATTACTTTCAGAGAACCACTAGATATATGTATAAATAGGAAGTTTCTTCTCATAAAGAAGATAAAAGTGATGAGGTACAATTTAGGCAAAAAGGAAACAAAAAGGCTTGGATATAGAAAAACAAAAACACCTACTTTTAAATTTATCTTTACCTGAATAATAAAAATATATTTGTACAATTCATTGAGTAAGGAATAGATGTGTATACTGTATGAAATGAAACATCTCAGCAATGTCAGTGCTCAAGATAAGTACTTTTTGCTGTTTCATGAGTTTATACTCTTTAATGACTACTCTATTTTACGTTCCTACTAACAGTGAACAAGGTCTCTGGTCTCTCCACATCATCACTGACACTTGTAATTTTCTAACTTTTTTATAATGGCCATCCAAACAGATGTGAGTTAATAATCTCATTGTGGTTTTTCCCGATGATTAAGATGTTCAGTATCTTTTCATATACCTGGATGGCATTTTCATGTTTCTTTGAAGAAGTGACTTTTCAAGCCCTTTGCCCATTGCTCTAATTGGGTTTTTTGGATTTTTACTATTGAGTTCCAGGAGTCGATTTTATATTTTAGATACTCCTAACCCCTCATCAGACATATAGTTTATAAATATATTTTTGTCATTCCATTCGTTGTTTTTTCATTCACTGATATTTCCTTTGCTGTGTAGAAGATTTTTAGTTTGATGATTTATTTGATTTTTTTTTCAGCCTGTGTTTTAGTGTCTTTGTAAGGAACCATTGTCAAGACCAATGTCATGGGATGTCACCCTGTTTTCTCTTAGTCGTTTTACATGTTCAGATCTTACATTTAAGTTTTGAATTTACTTTGAATTTATTTTTGTGCATGATTAGAGATGAGGATTCACTTTTATTCTTCTGCATATAAATAGCCAGTTTTTCCACCACCATTTATTGGTGATTGTCTTTTACTTATTGTGCGTTCTTGGCACCTTGTCAAAAATCAGTTGGCTCTAAATGTGTGGATTTAATTCTGGGCCTTTCTATTCTGTTCTATTGGTCTGTATGTCTGTTTTTATGCTGTTCTATATTGTTTGGATTACCGTGGTTTTGCACTATGTATTGAAATAAGACATTGAGGTGTTTCCAAATTGTTTCTTTTTCTTCAAGGTTTCTTTGGCTGTTTTTTAAAATTATTATCATTATTTTATTTTTTATAGTTCCATATGAATTGTAGCATTTTTCTTCTACTTCTGTGAAGAATACCATTGGGATTTTGATAGAAATTGCATTGAATCAATAAAATAAATAAATGGAAAAAAAAAAAAAGAAATTGCATTGAATCTGTAGATGACGAGAGTAGCATGGCTACTTTAACATCATTATCCTCCAATTCAAGAACATGGGATATATTTTCATTTATGTGTATTCTTTAATTATTTTCAGAATGTTTCATGGTTTTCGTGCTTAAAGTCTTTTGCCTTCTTTTGAGGTTTTTTTAAAGTATTTTATTCTTTTCGGTGCCATTATAAATGAGATTATTTTCTTAATTTCAAATTTTTTTGAGATAGTTCATTTTTAGTGTATAGAAATACAGCTGATTTTTGTATATAGATTTTATATCCTGCAACTTAGCTGAATGTGGTTATCAGTTCTAACATTTTTTGTGTGTGTGACGTCTTTAGATTTTTGTGTGTATAACATCATGTCATCGGCAAGTAGAGATAATTTTACCTCTTTCTTTCCTATTTGGATGCCTTTTTACTGATTTTTTTTTTCTTTTTTTGCCCAATTATTCTAGTTAGTACTTCCAGTACAATGTTGAATAGAAGTTATGAGATTGGGCATCCTTACCTTGTTTGAAATAATAGAGAATAAGCTATCATTTTTCTACCATTGAGTGTGCTGTTGGTTATGTGCTTGCCATACGTGGCCTTTGTTATTTTGAGTTACATACTTTCTATACCTAATCTGTTGAAAGTTTTTATCATAAAAGGATGTTGAATTTTGTCATAGCTTTTTTACACCTATTGAGAGAATTATGTCATTGTCATTCTTTATTTTGTTAATGTGCTGCATCACATTCAAACATATCTTTGACCCATTTTTTCTTCTTTTGATATTACAAGTGTCATAGAACATTTGATATTATCCAACAGATTTTGAATGTTGTACACTTTTTTAAATTCACGCTTCTTTTTCTGTTTTTGTGTCAATACAGTTAGTTTTATTGATGCCTTCATGTTTATGAATTTTCTATTCATCTGTGTTAAGCCAACTAATAATTTCAGGGAAAACACTCTTCATCTCTGTTATAATGTTTCACATTTCTAGTATTTCCTTTTAACATTTGCTTAGAGTCTTTATGGCTCTGCTAAAATTATCTATCTGATATAGCATATTTTTTATTAGAACCATTAACATATGAACCATACTTATCTTCAGTACTCTGTCACAAATTTCAACATCTGTGCCATATGTGAGTCTGGTTCAGTTGATTGCTTCGTGTTTTCGCAGTGTTGATTTTCCTGCCTTTATGTATGCTTCATAAATTTTTGTTGAAATCTGAATATCTTCCATCACACAGTAAAGACTGATTCAATTCATTTTTGTGCTTGAAATTGACACTCCTTTCCTTCTGCTGTAATGGCGTTTCAGTTAATCTACACAGTAGTCTAAGTACGTTTGTGTTTGTGGTTAATAAGGTTAAGCTCACAGCACCATGGACTTCAAATGTCTGTAGCAATACTCCGTCCTATTTTCTATTTTTTTTTCTTTTTTTTTTTTAATTTTTGAGACAGATTCTTGCTCTTATCGTCCAGGCTGATGTGCAGTGTCACAATCTTGGCTCACTGCAACCTCTGCCTCTTGGGTTTAAGCAATTCTCCTACTTCAGCATCCCCAATAGCTGGGACTGTAAGTGCCTGTCACCAAACCCAGTTAAATTTCTGTATTTTTATTAGAGACGGGGTTTCACTATATTGGCCAGGTTGGCCTCAAACTCTTACCCTCAGGTGATCCACCTGCCTTGGCCTCCCAAAATGCTGGGATAACAGGTGTGAGGTTCCATCCTGTTTTTCTTGTGACTTCTTTTATGAACCTGAGAGTTGTGCTGAATACCTCTTCCAGTCTCAGATTTAGGACTTTCCATTGGACTGGAGCAAATAATCTCTTTCCAATTCTTTTTCTGCTCTCCTAGAGAGGAGGAAGATTCAACACAAGACCATTTTATAGAAATCTAATATTCTATCCTAAAGGAAATTAAGAAATCATATTTATTGTGCCAGATAATGTGTGTTCAAATCACTTGAGAAACATGAATAATTTCTTTCCCACCCAACTCCATCCATATGAGACAAGGCCCTACTAAAAGATTTCTATGTTTATACCTGTCTCCCAAGTGTTTGCATGCAATTACAGAGTATAAGAGGAATGATTCAATTCCAGATTTGCTTTATTCGAATGGACATAATTTTCCCAATTTCCAATATACAATCCTGCTTTTGGAAACTTTGGAAATGTGCTATAGTACATATGACTGTTAGGAGGATAGAAATTACTTCCTTTCCTAGGCAGCTTAAGTTGGATTCATAGGAAGATGCATATGTGTGTTGTGTGTATATGTGTGTAGGTGTATGTATGTATATAAAATAAGATATAATCACTAATTTATTAATAAGTAAGATGTAATATCTTAACAGTCTTAAAAATAAATAATTGTTTTATATTGAGAAATATCTGCTTGTAACATAGGTTGTAAACAAAAATTTTTAACAAACCAGTGAGATTGTAGTTCTACCCAGTGGCAAATATAAACATTGAGTGAATGAGAATCTGAAAGATAATAATTCACAACAATTTTCTCCATGTAAGAACAATTTTAAGACCAGGGTGCCACTGTTTTTCAAAAGAAAAGGTGAATGTGGAAATTATATATTACGAAGCCATGGACTTGCAAAAATATGGTGTATTAAAAATCCATTTAATTTTTCTAATGCAAGGAAGCTATCTTACACGACATAATGAAGAAGTATGCTTGTCACTATTTTTCAGGTTTTGACTAAACTATTCTGCTAACAAAATACTGATATGTTGCATTTTTAAATGTATAAAGAGAATGTTATATCTTTTGTTTGCATGCCATGTTATGTTGTTGGTTATCGGTGTTTATAAGATTTTAATAAAAAATCACTTTCTCGTCAGCAGAGAGGATGGTTTATAAACTAGGATGAATTTAATTGGCATCAGCTGGTCATTGTGGCATAAAAAATGTAGATTACTTATTTTGAAAGAATTTGTTTACAGTAAAAATTTATAACTATCTGCTTATAAAATTGTACTAGTTGATTTAAATTTATTTTCCCTGTATTTGGAAAAAAAATCCACAAATTATATCTTAATCACAAATGTAAAATACAGGCTTCGGAAACCTATATTTTAGGTTTTTGATTTAAGGCTGTTTTGGAACTGCTGCTTTGATGTTTGATTCTATGTAATTTGTTTTGACAACTCTTTTAATGTTGAAAAACATGCACTTATATTGGCAATTTGAAAGATATTATGAAGTCTTCTTATAAAGGAAGAATCATCCCCCAACAAATGTAAGTGTATTTTGTCTGTATATGTTTGTAGGTGTATGTGTGTATATAAAATGAAATATAACCACTAATTTATTAGTAAGAATGTAATATATTAGCAGCCTTAAATAAAAAGAAACTATTATTTTTTATTGAAAAACGTTGATGTTTGTAACTTTAGTTGGAAATACAATTTTGACAAACCAGTAATATTATAGTTCTACCCAATGACAAATATAAATTTGAGTGAAAATATTAATGATGATTTCTAAATTAAATTTTTTTCTGGAGATTATTTCCAAATCATGTAAGTATTTTTTAAGAAAATACATTTTATGTTGGTTCTTAATAACCACCATTTTACATTTGTGATCTAACAAAAAATAAGGTAAGGAGATATATTTAAGGCACATTTGGAAAATGTCATTGATATAGAACTTCAATTTTATTTAATGATGGATTAATGTTCAATATAATTTTCTGCTGTCTGAAGCTTAACTTTAGTAAATTTTAAATATTCATATGATTAACCCTGAAAAATGCTGAATATGTATCTCAAATACATAGTTTCAAAGTTTAATATGAATTGGAGAATAATCAGTTATGGTATAGGATTACATTTTTCTATTTTTAGGCGAGTATTAGGAATTCGGCATAACATTAAAATATTTTGGCAAAATAATTTAATATTTCAACAAATGCCCATTTAACAAAAATTTTGGCATATACACAGTGTGCAGACACACATAAGTCAAAGACTTTTTCTTTAGCCATATTTATAGTGATAGATGACCATTAAGTGTGGCACATACATATTCTGTAATTTTTTTCACATGGTAGCACTATTAAAGATATTCTATTTACGACCTGTTTAGGAACTAAGCAATAATAATGTGACCCAAATGGCACTTTAAAAGCTTCGAGGAAAGCAAGTCATCATAGTACAAAATGAAAATTCATCCTATTTATTCATGTATCATAACACACATGGAAAACTTAAACACATAAAATTTGTAGTCCTGGATAACAAAATTATATTTATCACATTTTGTTAACAATCTATCTTCAAATATATCAGGTCTTTTGATTTCTAGTGATGCTAGCTTAATTCAGGCCTCCATTACTTCTCCCTCTGAACTTTGTAAATATTTATATTTTGATTTTGGCCTTGACTCATTGTATTGTCTTAAATACTCTTTTTCTAGTGTCACTTCTTTTTCTGGAAAAGATAGACATCAGTTATTCCTATTACACTGATATAATTTGAAAGAACATTTGTAGAGAGATGTTTGTTACACTCCACTGAGAAGCGAGAATGACAGATTATAGGGAAAGTAATGTCTGTTTCCCAGAGGTTAGCTAAAAGCTCTATGATTCTGATCATGAAGAAGCAATAAGAAGTTTAAACTTTTAATTCTCCAGGAAATGATGCTTAGTTTTATCACAGAGAGATAAAATTTTTCTTAATGCTGTGTTTTCTTGTTTTCTTGGTACATATTCTGTGATCTAGATGAATATATACATAACTATTTCTCCCTTTATGGTATCCTAAGAGAAATAACTTTCTCCAAATAACTGTCTCATCACTTTAAATAATAAGCCAATTAGAAAGTTACTTAAACATGATACAATTTTAGTTGAGTTTTATTTAGTAGCTACTATATTCCCAAGATCATGAGAAACCTTAACTCAAATTAGCATTGCCAGGCTTATATTTTAAAATTATGGAATATATTTTAAACAGCTCTCTAAACATAAAGTATTATCTCATAACAAAATCTTTAGTTGTTTGTAGACTTTGTTCTTCACTTTGAGAGATATAATGACTTTTATCAGATCTTCTCAATGGATTAAAAAAAGATTTATAGGAGAATAATAAAAATGCAATACATTTAATATATTTACATTATTTAATTATGTGCTTTGAGTTGTTGTTAAGCCGTAGTGAAGCCATAAAACCATAATCAAAAAAACAAAAATATTCATCCTACCTATAGGCTTCTTCATGTTTCTGTTATCTCTTCAAATCACCACTCTCTCCCATGCTTCATAATTCCTATTCTACACACCAGAGTTAACCTATTTTCATTAATTTGCATATTTTAGAAATGTGTATTCATGGGCTTACTCAATGTGTATTATATTTTTATTTGGTTTTATTCACTTAAGATAATTATTTTAAATTTAACTCATTTTGTAGTATATATTAACATGTATTTCTTTTTAACGTTAAGTAATATTCGACTGCATGGATACATCACAGGTTACGTATATATTCAGGTGTTGATAGATTTTGAGTTGTATTCAGTTTTATATCTCATTAGATTTTTCTTCCTAAATATTATTTTAGAATATTTACATTTATATTCATGAAAAATATTAGTCTGAAGTTTTCTTTTTATGTAACATTTTCTCTAGTTTGAGTATTGGGATTGTATTGGCCTCTGATAATAAAATAGAAATTATTCTACACATTTAAATTTCATGAAAGAATTTATGTAGAATTGCTATTATTTACTTTTTAAATTTTTGGTAGAATACAGCATTGAGTCATCTGAAACTAGAGTTTTTATTATGGCAAAGTTTTAACTAAAAATCCAGCTATTTAAATAAGTAATGGGTTAGTAATGGTATCTGTTTCCTCAAGGTGTTCATTTAATCAATGGTGGACAATTCATTGACATCAAGTGCAATTTTGATATGTTTAT
This sequence comes from Sapajus apella, assembly GCF_009761245.1. Lineage (NCBI taxonomy): Eukaryota > Metazoa > Chordata > Mammalia > Primates > Cebidae > Sapajus > Sapajus apella. Next base: position 37,136,724 of record NW_022436948.1, read on the forward strand.
GTATTAAATTATATATAGGAAATGCAGAAATGTAATTTATCTCGTTTCTGATTGTATAAATCTGTTCTTACATTGCAAATAAAGACATACACAACACCAGGTAATTTATAAAGGAAAGAGGTTTAATTGACTCACAGTTCAGCATGGCTGGGGAGGCCTCAGGTAACTTATAATCATGGTGGAAGGGGAAGCAAACACATCCTTCTTCTCATGGCCACAGCAAAGAGAAGTGCAAAGTGAACTGAGGGGGAATGACTTGTTCTCATGGGAACTCACTATCAAGGAAACAGCTTGGAGGTCCCTCCCATAACACATAAGAATTATGAGAACTACACCTCAAGATGGGATTTGAGTGGGGATGCCGCCAAGCCATATCACTGATATAGATAATTTTTGTCTTCTCACTTTTTTCCGATCAATATTACCCGAAGTTCATCAATTGTATTGATTTTATACATCGTGGTTTTTATTTAAATTATATTCTTTATGTTTATATTTTCAATTTCATTGACTCTCTGATATTTACTATTTGCTGTCTCCTACTCATATTGGTTTTAATTTTTTTTCTGTTTTTAATTTTATTTTTATTGATAGATAATAGATTCACATATTTTGGGGGAATGTGATAATTAAATACATTCATATATTTTGTGAAGGACAAGTCTGTTTAATAGGTATGGATATTAAATGTTTGTCTTTAAAGTAAGTTACAGACATTAATATTCTCATCCAGCTATTTTGAAATAAAAGTAAATTTTTATAAACTATAGTCAATCTTCTGACCTATCAAACATTCTTTTCTATATTCTGGGCATTCTGTCTTTCTTTTATTAAACAGCATAGTTGTACACATTAATCAACCTCTCTCATCCCCCCTCCACCCTACCATTCCCAGCCTCTAGTAACCAGTCATTTACTCACTGTTTTCATGAGATCTACCTTTCTAGCTCCCACATATCTGTGAGAATACATGATATATATCTTACTGTGCCTGTTTTTTCTCACTTATATAATAACCTCCAGTTCTATTCATGTTGTAAAAAATAACATAATTTTGTTCTTGTATATAGATAAATAATATTTTGTTGTTTGTTGATTTTGTCTTTTATTGGGCACTTAGATTCCATATTTTGACTATTGTGAATAGCCAAAAATATTCAATAAACATGGGCACACAGATATGTCTTTGGTACATTAATTTTCCTTCTATTGGGCATATTGCCAGTAATAAAGTTGCTGGGTTATATGGCTTTTCTATTTTCATTTCTTTCAGGGACCTCCATACAGTTTTCCATTCTTGCTGTACCAATATTTCCACCAATGGTTTAGGAGAATTTGCCTTTTCCACATCTTACCCAGCATCAATTCCCTGGCTTTTTTAAATAAGCCATTTTACCTGAGTGACTTGATATCTTATTGTGGTTTTTATGTCCATTTATCCGAATATTAGTAATGTGGGATCTTGGGGTTCACTCAGGATGGTGACAGAAATATTAAAGTTATAAAATAAAGTCACCAAACCTTTTGGAAGGCCTAAAGATTTTTTATTTCTTGACTGAAGTCAGCCTTGTCCCTTTAGTTAAATAATTTGATAAACTCCCCACATTCCTTTGTCTCTATTCTAACTAGCTTGTTGACTCATGTAATCTTTGAGCCAGATGTTCCTCTCTGAGGGAGGTTGACCAGGGAGATTGTCTTTTAATGGTGTTTGCTCTGGGCATTTGTACTTAAGCTTCAATCTTTCAAAGAACTACTCTCTTAACCATGTTAAATATCCACAAGTGTGTTTACTCAAAGCCTTTGTTGTTAAATATATGCTGACTAAATGTGAGGAAGGAGAACTAGTGAGGGTCAGGTAGCTGAGATCTCACTCTGTGGGAAGCACATGACCCCCTAGTTCACTTGTTCACTGTACTCTGAGTTTGAGTGTAGCAGAATCAGGGTCCACTGGAAAGTCCCCTGCAGGTGGTATCCCAAGGTTACCAATGTCACAGTGGAACATTTTTTTTATATGCCTGTGGGTAATTTCTATGCCTTCTTTGAAAAATGAGAATTCAATCTTTTGCCCATTTTAAAACAGAATATTTGTTTTTCTATTAATTTCTTTGAGCTCCTTATATTCTGGGCATTAATAACTTGTGAGAGATAGTTTGCAAATATTTTCTCTCATTCAGTGTGTTGTCTCTAGACGTTGTGTTTTTTTTTTTTTAGCTCTTTAGAAGCTTTTTAGTGTAATATACTCAAATTTGTCTGTGTTGCCTATGCTTTTGTGCTGTTACCCATAAAATAATTACCTAGAACAATATGTTGAAGTGTTTTCTCTACATTTTCTTCTAGAAGTTTTATAGTTTTGTATCTTACATTTTGGTCTTTATTGAAGAGGCTGTCCTTTACTCATTGTACATTCTTGGCAAATTCATAAAAAAAAACGGCTGTGTAAATGTATAGATTTATAGGTAGGTTATTTATTCTGTTTGATTGGTTTATGTGTCTGCTTTTTTTTTCTTTTTTTTTTTTTTTGCTAATATCATGTCGATTTAGTTAATGTAATGCCTCTATCTTTGTTATTGTTGTTGTTGTTTTCTTTTTTACCCCATTAAGATTACTTTGGCTATTTTGGAGTCAATTGTGTTTCAATATAAGCTGAATATTTTTTTCAATTTATGTGAAGAATGTCACTGTAATTTCATTGAATCTGAAAAATGTTGTGGGTAGTAATGCCACTTCAACAATATTAAATCTTTCAATCAATGAAGAATGGAATATCTTTCCATTTTTCTATGTCTTTCTCAATTTCTTTCATCGATTATTTTATAGGTTTTTTAAATTTAGATCTTTAATTTGTTTGATTAAATTGATTCCTATGTATTTTATAACTATTGCAGCTCTTGTAAATGGGATTGCTTTTTAAATTTATTTTTCAGATTATTCTCTCTTGGCATATATAAATTCTCCTGATCCTTGTTTGTTGATTTTATGTCCTATAACTCTATGTTATAGAGTCTATAACTCTATAACAGATTTTTGGGGGTCTTAATTTTTTTAAGCATAAGATCATGTCATCTGTGAATAAGGCAAATTTGACTTCTTCATTTTCAAATGGGATGGCTTTTATTATTTTATTTTTTGAATAAGGTTTCTGCCTTTTCTCCATACTAATTCTCTCTTGGACACCAGTAATTCTTATATTTGGTCTTTTGAGGCAACTTTCTACATATTTTCAGCAAAACTTCATTCTTTGCATTCTTTTTTTTTTTCTTTTTTCTCCTCTAACTGTATTTTCTAACAGCTTATCTTCTAAATCACTGGCTCTTTCATCTGCTTGATTCTTTCTGCCGTTGATTGCATGTATTTCTTAGTTCCAAGATATCTGATTCATTTTTACAAATTATTTTAATCTCTTTGTAAATTTTCTCTGATAAATTTCTGAATTGCTTTTCTATGTTATATTATCAATCACTATTTTTTTTCTCTCTTACCTAATTGCTCTGGCCACGACTTTTATTATTAAGTGGTGAAAGTGGGCATCTCTATTTTTCATTATCACAGGAAAAGATCTCTATTTGATAAGAAAATCTTTAAGTTTTCTAAAAGCTTGTATTTACAATTTTTCATTAGATGATTTACATATAACTCTTTTATTAAGATTGGTCAATGTTTTCATGCTTTCTCTATTTAGAGGCATCATAGTTCTCACTTTACTCTTGTTCCTTGTAGACATATTTGTGACTTTTTATTGAAGAGTTAGACATTTCCGTATTTTCTGTGTTAAAAGAAAAACATTAGCTGAATTAAATTTAAAGGCATTTAATTGGGCAATGTACAATTCAAGAATGGGCAGCCCCCAGAATCACAGCAGATTCAGGGAGACTCTAGGGATGCCTCATTGTCAGAAGAAATTTACAGATAAAAAGAGGGAAGTGATGTATAGAAATAGGAGATGAGGTGCAGAAACAGCTGGACTGGTTACAGGTTGACATTTACCTTATTTGAACATAGTTTGAAAACTCAGCAGTTATGACTGGTTGAAATATGCCTTCTGGAATTGGTCAAGGCTCAGCTACTGTTATAGGCACATACTCCTAAGTTAGGATTTCAATCTTGTGTATTTATTGAGTTTGGTTGCAGTTCATCTACAGGGACTGAAATACGGAAGTACAGAGTCCTTCTCAAGATGTATTTAGTTTGCTTTAACAATTCCTCCCTTTTGCTCATTTTCTCAATTTTGCCAGATTGACCATAGTAGTCATTGATGTCACTATCGTGATCGTAAATGTGTTTATTTGGCCTTGAAACAGACTGGAAAACAATAGAACAGTGAGTTTTACAAAGGTAGGAGCAAACACTGAATAGAAGTTACCTCTTTATTCTGGAGCATCCTGTTTATAGGAGAAAAACAAAACCTAATCTGTTCTAGCCTGGATCTACCTGTTTCCTTAAAGTCCTAGTATGATTATGTCATGTTTAGCATGAGCGACTCCATTTTTGTTTGGTTTTGTTTTTTGGGGTCTAGTACATGAGCTCACTCAATAAAAGTGACCTTGTATAATTTTGTTTTAAAATTAGGTTCTTACGTAGGTGAGAGATACCAAAACTTGGGCCTGGCTATCACTCTCAGTTACCATCAATTTGTGTTTCCAGCATGCCATTCATAGGTTAAGGTGTCTTCATGGTCTCATATTTCCTTCATCTCTTATCATTCCAGTTAAAGAGAGATCAGTTGACATTCTAGAGATGGCTGCATTAAAATATTTAAAATATTTGAGATAATACAGCACACCAGGAAGACTGTTATGGTTATCTGGAGGATAATCCAAAAGTTTGGAGTATGCTCCTTATCCAAGGTCTCCATAAACCAAACCACATAAAATCAAATACAACAAAGAATGAGTCAGATGAAGAGTGCACTTGCTTAACTATGTGATCTTTTCATTAATACCCTAAAAACAAATTTTTATAATCTACATTTCATGTATTTCTCCATAGGCCACAAGTACCAGCAGCTGCACAAATACTTTTCTGTTTAGCCAATTGTAATAATTAGCATAACTTTTAAAAGAGAATTTAAAAGTCTGTTGTATAAGTATAGCCTTTACAGTAGAATCTGCCATAGAGCCTATCATGAGGGATACATTCCTAATTATCGCCTCCTTTATTCCAATCCATGGAAAAAGGAGTGAACAAATGATGCCCTTCTAGAAGGGTGAAGGCCTTTAGGCAATGTTCTCTGTAACCTATGATATGGATTAAGAAGAGCGAATCAATTTTCTGTTTTTGATTATGAGGCAACATATGTACCATTAGAGTTTATCACATAGATTGGGACATCATATTGTATCTTTCAAAGTGTAAGTTCTTCCATATAAAATGCTGGCTTCAGAATCCTTCACAAATAGGTGTATACTCCATGAGTGCACAGAGCAGACCCTCTTTTATTTCTGCGGTTCATAGAGTCAGACACAAAGAAAACATATTCAAAGATAAGCATCTCACGGCGGTAGAAGTCTTGATGAATTCTTAGGAAAAGCTGTTCACCTGGAGGACGCCTCCTTCTTGGGAGAGACTTGCTTGGTTAGCTTTACCTTAAGGTTTCCAGTTTATGGACAGTTCCAATAGTGTTGAGGTATTCCTCTCAATTATGAGATTATGAACCCAAGGTTCAAGATCCTGAAGGTTTGTTGCAGTGTGCATGGTCAAGACAGTCTTTCTCTAATGTTCTCAGAAGATCCAATATTTGAGATCTAGATTGTGAAAGGGTTCATTATCTTCAGAGAACGATAAAAAGTTTCTTTACCTGGTGAAAAAAAACACTGTTGATTGTTTTTCCAGGAGTATGGATTTAACAAACTAAACATTGGTTATAAACTATTTCACCAATTTATAAGTCACTACGCCAATATATACTTAATGTGAATCACTTTATCTTTTCCATGATAAGTCATGGAATGCAGAACCTTTAATAACAAAAGCTTTACGGACTCAGGAAAGACAAGGCGGCTGACCTGGTTCTCCATGAGTCCATGCTTAACATTGGACTTAACGCCTTCTTGAATACCAGTTGTTTCTCCAATGTAGGTGCATAACACTGATAATTTATGGGTTATCATAGGTAATTTGACATAGACTATTGAGTTCATTCAAATTGTATATCTAAACAATTTCAGTATCAGCTGATTTAACATGAAAATCTGGCAAAATATTTTCTTGGTATTTAATTAATTTTTGTTCTATTTGGAATAGTGGTTTTATAAACCAGTCAGTCTTTTCATTGAAGTTCCAGTTCAAAGAATATGATTTTCAATATATTAGAAACCTGTATTTGGCCTGGCGCGGTGGCTCACGGCTGTAATCCCAGCACTTTGGGAGGCTGAGGCGGGTGGATCACAAGGTGAAGAGATCGAGACCATCCTGGTCAACATACTGAAACCCCGTCTCTACTAAAAATACAAAAAATTAGCTGGGCATGGTGGCACGTGCCTGTAATCCCAGCTACTCAGGAGGCTGAGGCAGGAGAATTGCCTGAACCCAGGAGGTGGTGGTTGTGGTGAGCCGAGATCGCACCATTGCACTCCAGCCTGGGTAACAAGAATGAAACTCCTTCTCAAAAAAAAAAAAAAAAAAAAAAAAAAAAAAAAAAAAAAAAAAAAAAACTGTATTCGAGACTGATTTTTAAAGCCTTTTCCATCCTCTCCTGAATCTCCTAAAAGACACCATATTCTAGGATTCTGCATGCTTGTGAAGTTTTCAGAAACTGCATCAGCATTAAGCAGTGAACTATGGAAATGACATTAAATAGTCACATTTAAAACACAATTAACGATGAAATTTGGTTATTTCTGTGGTCTCTAATAACATAATAACCATAATTATGATTGATGGAATATATCCAGACATATTAGAATTTTAGAAATTTCATACAATTTTGAAACATATATTAATATAATTCACTAAAATATAATCTGTAAAAGATTAAACTATTTTTTTTTTAGTTTGGACAAGGCCTCCCATGTCACTAAACAGTCAAATAATCCTGTTTACCTCTCTTTTGAATGCTTCAGGGGCCTTCTGTGTCATCTCAAGTTTGGAAGTCAGAAAAGACTATTTCGAAACTGAAATTTATTTGGGGAAGCCGACTGGATAGGGAAAATGTGGCACATATACACCATGGAATATTATGCAGCCATCAGAAATGATGAGTTTGGGTCCTTTGTAGGGACATGGATGAACCTGGAAACCATCATTCTCAGCAAACTGACAGAAGAGCAGAAGATCAAACACCGCATGTTCTCACTCATAGGCGGGTGTTGAACAATGAGAACACATGGACACAGGGAGGGGAGCACTACACAGGGGGGTGTGTGGGGGGAAAAGGGGGAGGGGGGGGGGGGGGGCGGGAGCTGGGGAGAGATAGCAAGGGGAGAAATGCCAGATGTAGGTGATGGGGAGGAAGGCAGCAAATCACACTGCCACGTGTGTTCCTATGCAACAATTTTGCATGTTCTTCACATGTACCCCAAAATGTAAAATGCAATAAAATAAATAAAGGGGAAAAAAAATAAAAAATAAAAAATAAAAAATAAAATAAAAAAAAATAAAAACAAAAAACAAACAAAAAAAAAAACAAATATGTTAAAGGATTAAAACACTTGATACTATGCTTAACCGGTCTGACTGTGAGGTGAGGTTCTTATAAACCTTTACTCACCTTTTACGATTGTTGCGGAAAAGCAGATTAGTGCTTTAAGAAAGCCCTGTTGTGCTTTTTATTTCAGTGTTTAATTTACAAAATAAGAAATACTGCTCCTTTATACTTAATCTAGATGTCCACACACAGAATTTGTTTTGCCAGATTAATTTTTACAAATCTTCCACAACTTGCTCAAATCTTTAGCTTTATCTTATCTAATTTAAAAATCATTTAACCCTTTAGGCAAATATCTACATTTCTATGCCTTCTTATAATCTGGTATCAAAAGCACATTTCACTCTCTTCACACATCTTACATATAAAACTTTTTTTAGTACTTTCAATTACCTGTATAATCCCACTTCTGATACCATCTGTTTAAAGAAAAACTTCAGCGAAATTAAATTTAAAGGAGTTTAACTGAACAGTGAATGATTAAAGAATCGTGTAGCCCCCAGAGTCACAGCAGATTCAGAGAGACTCCAGGGATGCCCCATGATCAGAATAGATTTACAGACAAAAAAAAAAAAAAAAAAAAAAAAAAGGAAATGACATACATAAATTGAAGGCAAAGTACAGAAACAGCTGAATTGGTTAAAGGTTGTCATTTACCATATTTGAACACAGTTTGAACATTCACCATTGTATAACTGGTTGTAGTATTGCTTGCCTATTAAGTTAGGTGGCAGTTCATCCATAAGGACTCAAATATAGAGGTACAGAGTCCTTCTCAGGTCTTATTTAGTTTCCATTAACATCTGTCTTTTTCCATTTATTTTTAAATTGGATGTATTTGCTTAGAGATTATTTGGAATTTACCTTATGATTTTCCATCTTTTTTTTTTCATTAGGTCATTCCCTTCTTTTCAGCACTAGATGACACAATAAGCCCCAGTGTGCCTAGGTTCTAGGAAACAATCAGAGTGCCACTTGTCCTGAATGGAAGATGTACCAAGGCATTATCTTGGTAGTATGAGAAGGCTGTCTAGCGGTTCATGTCCAGGAAACCCATTAAGCCTCGTTTAGCATGATGCTATAGAACTGCCACTTCAATTTGATGTCTCCTTTGGCTAAATCACAGAGCAGAGTTGTCAGATCTGGGGCTAGTGGTGTCCCCTGCCTCCTTGGTTTCTGGCTGTCCTTGGGTATATTCCTTTCATCAGATACTTCTAATGCTTTCCATGGGTTGAGGTAGAGATAGGTGTCCTGCTGGACAACCCAAGATGGTGGGGAAATTATTTGTCCAACTAAATATTACCCTTTTAAGTCTAGAAACTATGAGTCAGAGGAAAATTTTCTGTGCTGCTGGTGATGTATAAACTTGGAAAACAGGCATCCTGGATATGGTAGTTCAATTCTATTAGCGCCTGTTATGTTTGTCTCCTTTCCTGTGCCATAGGAATTGTCTCCTCATATTTGAGTATTTAACTTCTAGAATATTGCTGGTGATAATGTCAGCATTGTACATCGGATTTTGGTTTCCTGTGGGAAGGAGTGAACATAGTTTGCCTCTATATTATTATTTTAGAACAAGAAGTCCTCTTTATTACATATTCCTTTTCAATATGGTGAGAAAGTAGCACTTGTTGCATGTATTTATGAGTTACAGTGTGATTTTCGACACACAGATGACTTCAATAATAAAGAAATCAAGCTAACACAGAAATTCTACATTATGAATTCTTTCCCTAATTAGTGCTGTGATGGAATCAATAAAAGTTTACAAAATTGAATTTTTATTCAGTTCACAATACTTTCTCATTGCTTTTGGAAGTTTCTTTTTGACTACTGGGTTATTTTGCACTGTGAATTTAGATTTCAAATATTTCTGTAGTTTGTGGAGATATTTCTGTTATTTACTCCAAGTTTAATGTCATCCTTGTGAGAAAACAGTTTGGGTAATTTGTTATTTTAAATGTATCAAGATTATTTTATAGTTTTCAATGTGATCCATCCATATAATTATACTGTGCACACTTGAAAATACTTTGAACTCCTTGATTTTGGACAGGATCTTCTGCAATTATCAATTAGGTCAAATTATTAAAATATTTGATAGGCTTACTGATTTTCTTTTCATTTATATAAATTTAAAGGCTATTAGTATAGTTTTGTCATAAAGATACATTGCATATTAGTAAAGTCTGGGTTTTAAGCATCACCCAAACAGTGTATATTGTACCTATTAAGAAATTTCTCATCTCTCACTCTCCTGTTAGACTCCTACCCCTACAAGTTTCCACCCTCTACGTCCACTTTACACTTTATTTTGCAATTCTATCAGTCTCTGTTTCTTTTCATTTTAAACTCTGTCATTGTTGTATAAAAGTTAATATTTTTTTATGTCTGTTGAAGAAATTGACTACTTTATCAATCACAAAATGATCTTATTGATCCCTAGTAATTTCCTTTCATCTAAAATCTACTTACAATGGTATTAAAGTAATCACTCCAGATTTCTTTTTAAAGTATTATTTAAAAATAAATTTTATTGTGTATAAAGTATACAAGATACTATGATATTCAAATAGCGAAATAATTACTATAGTGTAGCAAATTACCGTATGCAACATTGCACATTGTTCTATATATTTTTGTTAAGTGTGTGTGGCAAGAGTAGCTATAATATATTCATTTAGTCAAAATCCCAAATACACGACATTATTATTAACTATAGTCTTCATGTTGTACCTTAGATCTCCAGACATTCTTTATTCTGCATATCTGCTGTTTTGTACTCTTTGACATACATTTCCCATTTCTTGCTACTCCCCTACCATGGCCATAGTAACTGCTCTTTTATGTTCTATCTCTTTATAGTTTACTTTTTTAAAGAGTGTAATATTTTGCTTCCTGTGTGTGGCTGATTTCATTTAGCATAATGTCCTACTGGTTTATTCATGGCATATCAAACAAGAGAATCTTCTCTTTTTATAAGGATAGTGTGTGATGGTTAATGTTAGGTGTCAACTTGATTGGATTGAAGGATGCCTAGATAGCTGGTAAAGTATTGTTTCTGAGTGTGTCTGTGAGGATGTTGTCAGAAGAGATTAGCATTGAGTTCCTGGACTTGCAGAGGTAGACCCACCCTCATTGTGGGTGGGCACAATTCAGTTGACTGCCAGGACTATAACAAAGCAGATGAAAGAAGGTAGGTTAAGCTGGCTTGCTGAGTTTTCTCATTTTCTTCTTTTCCCTGTGCTGGATGCTTCCTTCCATTCTTCCTGCTCTTGGACATCAGAATCCACGTTCTTCAGCCTTAGGAGTCTTGGACTTATACCAGTGGTTTGCCAGTGGGTCTCATGCCTTCAGTCACAAACTGAAGGCTGCACTGTTGATTTCCCTACTTTTGAGGCTTTTGGATTCTGACTGAGCCACTTTTGGCTTCTTTCTTCCTCAGCTTGCATACAGACTGTCATCATGGGACTTTGTGATTGTGTAAGCCAATTCTTTCCAATTAACACCCTTTCATATACACATACATCCTATTAGTTCTGTCCCTCTGGAGTACCCTGACTAATAAAGATGGATTACATATACATACATACATATATATATATATATATACACGTATATATAGTTACATATATAGACTAATACAGATGGAGTATATATACATATATAGAGTTACATATATATAGTTACATATATGCCCTGACTAATACAGATGGATTATAAATACATATGTATGATTAATAAAATACTTTTTAACGTTTTAATTTTATTTCTTGTTTACTTAGTCATAAGTTTCGTTACTTGAGTGCTTGATATAATGTTTACACTACATGCTTCACTGTTTTAAATATATCATCACAAGAAATGCATGGAAATGCTTGATATTATTTGTAATTCAAACACTATATTCTAAATTACTATTATAGTATAACTTTGACGTAAAAATTGCTTTTTTCTTGTCTCATACGTATGTGTGTTTGTGTGTTTGTGCATATTTCAGTTTCACAGTTTCTTCATTCATCTATCAGTGGACGTTTAGGTTGTTTTTATGTTTTGGCTCTTGTAAATAAGACTGTCAAAAACATGGGAGTACAGAATTACTTACAAGGCAATAAGTTTATTTCCTTTGGATAAGTGCTCAGAAGGATTGCAGGATTTTATGGTATTTCTATGTTTAATTTTTAAAAGACCTTCCCGTCCATACTGTCTTGATAATGGCTGCACCAACCTACACTCCCACCAGCAGTGTCCAAGGCTTCCCTTTTCTCCAATGCTTTTGCCAATACTTTTTAATTTCTTTCTTTCTTTTTTTTTTTTTTTGTAATAGCTATTTTAGGGGGGGTGAGGTGGCTTCTCATGGTAGTTTTGATTTTCATTTCACTGGTGATATTGTGCATTTTTTCATATATACCTGGCGATTTTGGGGTCCTTTTTGGAAATAAAAATAATTATGTGCCTTTGCTAATTTTTTGCTTTGGAGCTATATAAGTTCTTCATAATTTTTGGATATAAACTCCTTATTATATATATGGTTTGTAAATTTTTCTTCTAATCACCTTTTCATTTAGTTGGCTGTCTCCTCTGCATTTTGTATATTTGTTTTGTAGACTGACATAACCCCACTTGCTTATTTTTGTATTTGTAGCCTGAGTTTTGATACAATATTTAAAACATTGTCAAAACCAGTGTCAAAAGCTTTTCTTCTGTTTTTTTCTAACCTTTTTATGTTTTCACATCTTAGGTTTATATATGGAATTCATTTTTTGAGTTTATTTTTGAGTAGGGTGTAAGATAAGACTCTAATTTTATTTTTTAATGTGGATATTCATTTTTCTCAATACGATTTATTGAAGATCCCATGCTTTTCCCATTATGTCTTCATGATGCCTTTGTGGAAAATATGTTGACCATACATATGTTTGAATTTATTTCTAGGCTTTCTTTTCAGTCCACTGCACCTAGATTCCTTTCTATTTGTTTTATCACAGCATATGTTTTTTCATTCTTCTACTTTCTATCTTTATACATAAACTTCTCATTTTTGGTGGTATATAATTTAGTCTTGCTATTTAAATTTTTTTGAAAATATATGCTTTTTAATTCAGGAATTAATGCTATTTATAGTAATGTGAGTTTTGTAAAGTTATGTATAAATCTATCATCATGTTTTGTTTGCCAATTTCTTGTGATTTTTTTAATCCTTTTCTGCTTTTATGGATTAATTGAATATACTTTTAATGTTTTAATTTTATCTTGATCACTTAGACATAACTCTTGTTGCTTGTGTGCTACAACATCTACGCTATAGATCTTATTGTTTCATATTTTTACTGCACAAGAAATGCAAAAACAAGCATAATGTTACTTGTAATTCAAACAATATTATCTTTTAAATGACAGTTAAGGCATAACTTTTGAATATAATAATTATTTGTTGTTATTGGTCAAATGTATTCAGAAACATCATCACTTCTTCAGAAAAAGCTAATTTTCTAAGCAGTTCAGTGTTCTGTAATGGTAGTTCAGGTCTTTTTCTCATTCAGATAAAAAACATTAAGTCACCGTAAAATTTGACTGCTTCTAAGCAGCGAAATGCTATGTGGTGGGGCAAGTCAGAATTTTATCTTCTGTTATCTAGAAACATTTCTGTACTTGATGATGGTTAAGTACATGAGAACAAATGAAATTCCACATTAACACATCTTCTTCTATTATAATTATAGATAATATATTGAAATATTTCTGTAAAGTACTTTCTGATGAATAATGCATTGAATAATCAAGGCTTACATTTGAATGAGCTTTGCAAATTTGCTTAACTGAAATATTATTTGCTCCCCATATGTATTATCACATCTTAGTAGATCCCACTCTTGGTTGTAAAGAATTAGTGTTTTCTCAACTATTTTGAAAATATTTTTTTCTGTAATTGTTCACAGATTATTTACAGAGGTTCATTTTTTAATTTACATTTAACTTTGGATTAACTCTTTAAATATAAACAACTGACAAGTTTCAGAAACATTTGCCAATTTATCAAAAGTCAAAGCAAACAACTTGAAATTTGTTGCCTTAATTTTAGCAGATTATTGATATTACTCCCAGTATTCTAAAAAGTTCCTGCAGTGGCTCTCATTGTAAGGCTCATAGTCTTTAAATATATTTATTTTCTCTGACATATTTTATTGACTTTTCTAAGGTACCATTATTTGGTTAACTAAGAATCAGTCAATGACTTTTTCCTGGCTTGGCTAACAACTCAGATACACAGAATTCTATTTTGGTTATATATTCTTTTTAAATTTTTGAAGTAATTCTTAGATATTTCATTTTTACTTTTATAATATTTCAACTGTTTTTATTTTGTTAGTTGAGAAAACAGTAAAGGATGCTTAGTTGGTAATATCAACTTGCATTCTTTTAGTGCAGATATAGTGATATTACATAATGAACACAAAGTTTGTGATATAATTCAATAATAAAACAATACACACTATTCTTTGCTAAAAAAGTGTGACAATCATAGTCCATTTCTCTACCATTCTCTCTTTTTATGACATGATGATTATATTTTAGTCAGTTTGTGTTTCTACAAAGGAATGCCTGAGGTTGAGTAATTTACAAAGTAAAGAGGTTTATTTAGCTTACAGATGTGCAGCCTCTACAAGAGGCATGACATCAGCACCTATTTCTCATGAGGCCTTCTAGAAGTTGCTCATGGCTGAAAGTGAAGAGGGAGAAAGCATGTCATATGATAAGAGAGGAACAGAGGGGGACAAGAGGTTCCAGACACTTTATAACAATAGGATTTCATAAGAACTCATTCAATCCTACAAGAATGGCACCAAGCAATTCATGAAGGATTTGCCTCCTATGACCAAAACATCTCCTACTAGGTCCGTCTTCCAACAGAGAGAAGTGTATGTCATTGCATTACATTTCAACATGAGATTTGGAAGGAACAAATAGCTAAGCTATATTAAGTAACAACAAAAAAAAATAATGGTATGGTGATACGCATAGTACAAAAAATATAATTGAATTATAACTACATTACTGATATATGTAATGTGCTGAGCAGCAATACAAAGTGATAGGAGTACCTCATGAGGTTTCTGTCACAGGATTTCACTCTGCTGTTGTAATACAAATGTGGGCTTAGATAATACACGAATTAATGAACATGGCTGTGTCCTTAGAAAGATATTTATGAACACTGGAATTTTTAGTTCGTATAATTTTCACATATAACAGAATATTATTATTTTAAGTTATTTTTAGCCATTTAAGATATCTACAAACTGTATTGGATCATGAGCTATGAAACAACAGATGATGGAAGAATTTTAGCCACCAGGCCTTAGTTTGCCCAGCTCTAATTGTACTTAAATTAGGCTCTTGTAAATAGCCCATAGTTGGGTCATCTCTCTATTTTTCAACTTGGCAAATTCTATTTTAATTAATTTGTTGATACCAAGTATATTCAATGCAATTATTTAAATGTTTGAAGGAAGATCTAAATCTTGTTAATTGTTTTCTGTGCTCTCTGCCTATTTATGTTTTGTTTTATTGTTGTTATTTGATCACTTTTTGGGCTTCATATTTAGCAAATTGTCTTCCAAAATTCATTTTATCTCAACAATTGTTTTATTATTTATAGCGATTTTAAAATATATCAGTTTCCCTAGAATTTGCAATATACAAATTTGATTAATCACAGTATGTTTCGAAATAGGCGTATATTACTACGCATGTAGTAGAATGACTTTCAAGTAATATACAATTCTTCTTTCCCATCTTTTGTACTAGTTTGCCATATATTTTCTTTTGATAAATTTTATAAACTTACATTGCTACTGTATTTTTCTTTAGTGAGATAATAATACAATATAACCTTTTTTATTGTACTTTAGGTTCTGGGGTACAAGTGCAGATCATGCAGGATTGTTGTATACGTACATACATGGCAAGGTTGTATGCCTTTAAATCTGTCTGTAATTATACATAATCATAGATAAAATTATGTCTTTTATATTTATATTTTTATTTTTATTTTTATTTTTTATTGCATTTTAGGTTTTGGGGTACATGTGAAGAACATGTGAAGAATTGTCACATAGGTACACACATGGCAGTGTGATTTGCTGCCTTCCTCCCCATCACCTATATCTGGCATTTCTCCCCATGCTTTCTCTCCCCAACTCTCCACCCCCCACTGTCCCTCTCCTTTTTCCCCCCAACAGACCACAGTGTGTAGTGTTCCCCTCCCTGTGTCCATGTGTTCTCATTGCTCAACACCCACCTGTGAGTGAGAACATGCGGTGTTTGATTTTCTGCTCTTCTGTCAGTTTGCTGAGAATGATGGTTTCCAGGTTCATCCATGTCC
This sequence comes from Sapajus apella, assembly GCF_009761245.1. NCBI lineage: Eukaryota > Metazoa > Chordata > Mammalia > Primates > Cebidae > Sapajus > Sapajus apella. The sequence goes on from NW_022436948.1 coordinate 37,152,752, forward strand.
CTACAAAGGGCACAAACTCATCGTTTTTGATGGCTGCAGAATATTCCGTGGTGTATATGTGCCACATTTTCCCTGTCCAGTCTATCATCGATGAGCATTTGAGTTGGTTCCAGGTCTTTGCTATTGTAAACTGTGCTGCAATGAACACTCGTGTTCATGTGTCCTTATAATGGCGATCATTAAAAAATCTGGAGTCAACAGATGCTGGAGAGGATGTGGAGAAATAGGAACACTTTTACACTGTCAGTGGGAACGTAAATTAGTTCAACCACTGTGGAAGACAGTGTGGCGATTCCTCAAGGACCTAGAAATAGAAATTCCATTTGACCCAGTAATCCCATTACTGGGTATATATCTAAAGAATTATAAATCGTTCTACTATAAGGACACATTTATCTTCTTTTTAACCACTTATGGAGATCTTTATTTCCTTGAGTAGATTCATGTGTCTGTTTGGTATGAATTTTCTTCTGTCAAAAGAGTTTCCTCTAATATTTCTTATATTTTCCATTACTGTGTTGTAATTTTTCTTTTGCTGACCCATTTTATCTATGTTTTCAACTCATTTTTAATACATTCACAGTTATCTTAAATTTTTCTTCTCATCGTTCAAATATCTAGGATTTTATCTGCATTTATATCAGTTGATTACTTTGTTTCTTTCCAGTGGCTTTTGGGCAGAGATCTCATAGAACCCTTACTTCTCTTTTAAAATTGCATATGAGTTTCTCAGAAAATGACATACATGTATTTATGGGATTTTGTGCCATCCTGCGCTGCCCACTTTTGGGGTATATTTCCATTGCTATGTAATCAGTCCATGGGGCTGCATTTATAGAAAGCAAACTAACCCATTAGATTTTCAAAGATCAAGTAGTAAAATAAAGAGCAAGAGATACAATTGGAATAAGACATCTGACTAGAGAAAGCCATTAGGAAGAAAAAGATAGTTGTCACTACTAAAGCACCAAAAGATAGGTTGAAATACAAGAACTTCAATATATCTTTAAAACCTGGACTAGTATTTTTCCACAGCACTGAACATTTTTCTAAAGAAATAGGCTTAAATGTGGCTTTTTAACTTCCGAATACAAAGCATTTTGTTTTTCCTGAACCACTCACTTTGCTTTTCAATACCATAATAAAAAGAACAACCTAGACTTCAAATTTCAGTCTTAAAGCAAAGTAAGTAAATAAATAAATCTTATTTCTGTAAATGACCTAATATTACATCTGATTTAGAAAATGATACGGTTAATAATCAGAACCCTATTTATTAAAACTAAAAACTGTACCTTACAAATTTATGCTTTATAATAAGTGTGATTTTTAAAGATATTCATATGGAATAGTTCCCAGATTATCCATCTGCATTTCCGATTTATTCCAAGAAGGATGAGATTGCCAGGATTACTTGGTGGGAATAATGATAAGTGAATTCATGAGCAGTGACTGGATTACATTTGGTATGAAATCATTGTAGTGGGTACCCCTTCATAAAAATGTCTGGCTGCCAATGTATATAGCTAAAAATAAAACAGGGGCGTCAAGTTTTTTAGAAGTAAAGAACACACAGAGCATTGTTTTTATGAGTTACAGAATAGAATGGGTTGACAGGATCATCATTTGAAATGACTACTTCCTACAGGTATCAAAAAGTATGTCATCAGCTGGAAAGAATCGTAAGTTGCCAGTTTCTAATAAAATAATTTGAATAAATAAAGATTTCACGAAGTTTATAACTTTAAATAGGAAAGAAAACATTAATGCATATTATTAAAACACAGACCATCTGTTAAAATATTTTTAGAAACAACTTCACCATTACTCTACCATGATTCAGGATTTCTGTTTTATATCTGGAAATGTAGGTAATGAAAAAACAAAATCTGTCTTAAGTTAAACTATAGTTGTGTCTAATTTTGACTATCTCTTCGAATAGGCTTCAGTGCCCAGAAATTAGTTGATTATGTAATTTTATATATGATAAAGGTTCACAGCATGAAATCTAAGCCTCCAGATGTGTTAACCAGGACAGTACCTCAGAGAGTTTAGTTTTGTTTCAGTTTTGTGGTTTTATAAACACTTTTGCTGATCTTTTTCCAAGAATTTTTGATGAACTAACATAATTGTCTCTAAAAATACTGTTGAAATATACACCCGATTTATATCTTATGAAACATTTGGTTAAAAGTCTTCCCATTAGGAAAGAAAATGTACTATTTTTAAAAGCTCACTAACCACAGTACAAATGAGAACACGTAAAGCTATTAAAATACATGTTTAGTTCAGTTCACCTGTAAGTAGGAAAAAGTTTTAAACTACTGTTGGTATGCTAACAAAGAGATTCACATTACATTACCTAATTTTTATTCATGCGTGTCTAGGTAGAAACAGGACTTAAATTAATTGTCCATGGATTTTCTATTGGATCTAAATGAAAATTTCTTTACAAATTGCTACCCAAAGAATCAAAAATGCTATTATAGCACAGTAATTACAATTCACTGGATTATACCAAATACAGAAGACTGTATTTTTACTCTAAAAAATACTTCCTGGTAGAGTCCACTACTGGCCTTAGCCTTACTGCCTTATTAACCTTTAAGTTCAAGAGTTGAAAAGTTTTGTAATTTTTGTTTTTTTTTAACATTTTTTAAAGTATATGTGTGTTAACTTTAAAGTTAATATTTTATTTTAGATGATTCAAATGTAACATAAACATAAATTTTAGGAAAATATCTCCAGGATATTAACAAATCAATATAATTAAAATAATCTCCTGAGCATTCTAAAACTACATGACTATAAGTCGGATTACCTGAAGGTGACGAGTTAATTTGCCTGGCTAGAAATTTTGGTCAGTTACTTTTGTCACAATAAAGATATGACAATTGTTACATAATGTAATTTCTAATGATTTAATTAAATATAAAAATGATATTTAATGTGTGTGGTCATAGGAAAAATTCTCTTTATGAAATTAATGATTAGCCACTTTGATTGTTTTTAATATGTGCAAATAAGGTCGTATCTGTAAGAAAACAACCTCATTATTAATACAAAGTTTAAAGAAAAAGACTTGATGTAAGAATTAATGTTATTTGTATATACCATTGAAATTTTAGTTTGTTTTTGCAAATCTTAATGTTAAGAAGCTAATTGTGCATCACATCTTGGAAGAAAGTTATTGTTTCTAACAGGTAATGCTCTGTGGGAGCAGAACCACTATAATGGGAAGGGCAGTGTAAGTAACTGTTCAGAAGAACAATGATCTTTCAACTATACTTTGAATAATAATGAAAATATGACTACGTAAGGTAGCCTTTTTTTATATATCTAGGGAGATCATTTTAATTCTAGAAAAGAAGATTATCCTTTCGTGTGAATTATCCTAAAATACAGGTAGGTTGATTAATTAATTGGGAAAAATAAGAAATTAAGAATGGCTGGCAATATAAAAATTAAACAATTTATTTGACATGCTCACTATTAGCATTTACTGTGAAGCACATTAAAGTTAGAATGTAGGAATATTTAAATTTCCCACTCTTAAAAAAACAAGTGTATTAGTCACACAGAGCCTTTTACCTTGTATTTCAGTAAAATTTAATGAAGAATAAATAGAGTCAAGAAAATGGTCTTTACTTTACTACATGGTCTTTGTAAAGTCACATGCCAATACAGTTATTGTATAATTTCTAACCATACATACTTTTTATTCTTAAAATTTTGTGATGTATTATTGTCCAGAATTTAAGGCATTTTATTCCAAGGATAGATATAGCACAGCATAAGAGAATTAAAAGAAATCCATGTTTCTGAACCATCAGGTTGAGAATTGTGCCTGTGGATTTGTGAGTAGAAGAATCTGCATGGATGGATTGGTGTGATTCAAGCAAATTGTATCTTGAATGCATGTAGACATATATGCAAAACTAAGGACCCGAGACAGAATCTACTGGGTTCATAAGCCAATAAGGGTAGCAATAGCATATGAAAATGTACGATAACATAGTATTATAACTGGAGGGACCTGATACATCTAGTCCCACCTCTTTCTTCTTAATGTTTGTGTGTTAGTAATAGAATGTTCAACAAATATTCACTAGCTCACCCATATATTTTAACATTTATGCGACTAGTTGGAGGTAATAATGTGTTAAGTTTTAACAAGGGTCTATGCACAGAAATAATGTTTTATCACTTACTAGCCAAAGTAAAAATAATCTAGCACATACCTTTCCAGTTGTATCTTCTAATGTATGCTTCTAGTTGTTCCAGATGGTACAGGCATAAGAAGGTGAAGCTTATGTCAGCCTAATACTCCGTGAGTCTGTGTCAAGCCCAGCCTCCATCCAAATTGTATGAATAAGTAATGTATAATCAAGAAATTAATCCCTATTGTGTTAAGCCACTGCAATTTGAAATTTTGTTTTTACGGAAATGCAAACTTATCCTATACCTACCAAAATCTAAATGAAGAAACAGTGACACACAGAAGAAAATTATAATTCTCTTTGTTCAGTTGGTAAATCTTCAGGTAATTAATCAGAAAAAATGACGATTTTTAAGAACGACTTCATTATAATTTTCTCCACCTGAAATAATAATTTATTGTGATTTTAAGTATGCAAAGTTTATAAATTAAATACATATATTTGCTATCCCTAGATGATGTACCATAACACAGTCGAGATTTTCATTTTGGAGTATCTTTAGTGTAGTACAACTGACTCTGCTACATTCTCCTTTAAAGTGAATTATATTTTCTTTCATTTTTATTAAAGTGCTGCTGGATTCTAATTTTTTGAGGATAAGAAATGGAAAAGTAAATACTCAGGATATAACTTCTGTAGGAAATCAGAAATATTTATGTTATGAATAAATATAAAGGCATGAACTGTCTTCTGTTTATTACTTCGCAAACATAAAACACACTCTCTTTAGGAAAGATGAGAATATTTAAGATACTCATAGAAATAACACTAGTGTCAAATGATTTCCTAAGCATTTGCTATGGTTTTCTACTATGTCCAGAATAAATGGCTTTTGAAAATAATGGTTGAAGTGAGTCTAAGGCATTTAATCATTCTGAAAACCTATTTATTGTGTACATATCACATAGCAATAGAGATGATTTCCATTATAGCACTAACCAAAACACAATTAAAACAAATGGTTTTCTTAGGAGATAGAAATGCTTGCTATCCCTTTATGTCTAGTGACTTCTTCCCATGTAGGGGGTGAATTTTGCAGGGCTAGTGAGTGAGAAAAATTACTGAGATCCTTGTAGCTAGAAATTCAGACAATCTCATATCCTTGAAAAGACAGTGAAAATGAATTCCGTGATAAAACCTATTCCTGGGGATTGGAGGTGACAATTGTGGACTGCACAAATGGTTGCTGCTTTCTCTGGGGCTTCAGGGTGGGAGCTAGTCTGTATGCTTTAAATGAGAGTTAACCTGCATGTTTACATTCTGCAATACAAAGTGATACCTAGATAAACAAGATCTTAAAGTAAATAATGGATATAATTTATATGTAAATTGGATGTCATAGCACAATATTCTTCTGTTGTTATTTGATTTGTGTAACTAAGAAATTATGAATTCAGTAATAATGAAGGAATGATCAATAAACATGCCCTCTGCTTTATCTAAGATTTCTCTATACATAGATACAAATTGAATAGGCAATTCTGATCACATGCTAAACTTCATAAATACAGCAAAGCAATGTATATCCTGTTACACTCATAAGTATTTTGAGGGCTAGTTGCATTGAAGGTATAATGGGAACTCATTTTAGAATATCCCTTAATAATTTCAAGATGTAACAAAAGCAAAATCAGCAGATAATTTATATACTAATTTTTTGTAAGGTTCTAGTTGTACCTTATGATTAGCAAAATTCAAAATATCCGTAAGGATTTCTTTATGTCTCAAACAGCCTTTAGGTTTGGATGAAATTAAATTGTAATTTAAATTAAAGATAAGGTCTGATAGCTTGCAAAATTGTGAATGTTCTCTTTTTCAGCTTACTTGATAATTAATCAAAATTTAGATACGTTTCTCCTTTAAACCTTCTGTCTCCAGTGTTTCTTTTTTATGTAAGAAACACTTCTTATATATTTTGCCAAATATGCATTGGCATTTTAAAAATGACTCTATATTGAAATTCAATTGTCGTATTCCTTCACAAAGTGTATTATTAGAAAGTAACAGGAAGAAACATAGTACAGTAATCACAACACTGCATTTTGTTATATTGGACAAAAATCTCTTGATTTTTATACAGTTTGTGTAACTGTTTAAAAATACTCAGCTTCCTATTTTAAAATATCCACAATTAATTTTCATAATTCATCTGTACATGAAATCATTATGCCCAATGAGCTTGGATAATTGATATTGGAAAAAACATTTAATAAATTCAGGTCTCACGTGACTTGCCCACTACTTGCCTTCATATTAGGAAACCAATCAATTCTGTCTTCATTCTCATCTCTAGTCCAAGGGGAAATTTCACCATGGGGAATCAGATTTGCAAAGGCAGAATATTATTCCAGTATGTTTAAATCAAAATATTTCTCCATTAACTAAATTCAGTGTGCTACTCTCTCACTTTATTCTTAATATCTACTAAATATTTTTAAATTTTATTCTATAATGTTTACTCTTTTATATTTGTCATGTCTTTTCAGGATTCTCACCACTTACTTCTTTCTAATTACAATTTTGATCACCTAATGCTGTTTGTCTCACAATCCTCCACATCTTTAACAGCAATAACAACAAAAAAACCCTCTAAAAAGTAAATTTGACTTAAAACAATGTTTACCAAAAAAAAAACTATCATCAGAGTGAACAGGCTCCCTACAGAATAGGAGAAAAATTTTGCAAGGTATCCATCTCACAAAGATCTAACACCCAGAATCTACAAGGAAGTTAAATAAATTTACAAGAAAATAGCAACCCCATCAAAAAATGAGTGAAAGATATGAATAGACAATTCTCAAAAGAAGACATTTACGCAGCCAACAAACATGAAAAAAAAGGCTCATCATCACTGGTAATTAGAGAAATGCAAGTCAAAACAACAATGTGATACCAACTCACTGCAATTAGAATGGCGATCATTAAAATGTCAGGAAACAGCAGTTGCTGAAGAGCATGTGGAGAAATAGGAACACTCTTACACTGTTGATGGGAGTGCAAATTATTTAACAAGAAATACCATTTGACCCAGCAATCCCATTACCTTGTATACACTGGAATGATTAAGAAATTATTCTACTATAAAGACACATGCACATGTATATTATTGCAGCACTATTCACAATAGCAACGACTTGGAACAACCTAATTGTTCATCAATGATACACTGTATAAAGAAAATGTGGCACATATACATCACAGAATACTATGCATCCATAAAAAAGGATGATTTCATGTCCTTTGCAGAGACATGGATGAAGCTGGAAACCATCATTCTCAGCAAACTAACACAGAAACAGAAAACCAAACACTGCATGCTCTCACTCGTAAGCGGAAGTTGAACAATGAGAACACATGGACACAGGGAGGGTAATCTCACATACCAGGGCCTGTTGTGGGGTGGAGTCTAGGGGAGGCTAGCATTAGGAGAAATACCTAATGTAGATGACATGTTGATGGGTGCAGCAAACCATCATGGCACATGTATAACAATGTAACAAACCTGCACATTCTGCACATGTATCCCCAAACTTAAAGTATAACATAAGTAAATAAATAAATAAGTAAATTTGACTTAAAAAGTGTTAAAACCTTTACACAGTTCTTCTTTAGTTCAAATAATAAAACTGGCTCCTTCTTCTCATTATATACAAAAATCAACTCAAGATAGATTACAGACTTATATTTAAGACATGAAAATATGAGCACTAGAAGAAAACCCAGGGAAAATTCTTCTTTACATTGGTCTAAGCAATGAATTCATCACTAAGACCTCAAAACAACAGTCAACAAAAACAAAAATAGAAAAATTAAATTAATTAAACTAAAAAGCTTCCTCACAACAAAAGAAATAATCAGCAGAGTTAACAGATAACCTGCAAAATGGGAGAAAATACTTACAAACTATGCATTTGAAGAAGGAATAGTATCTGGAACTAGTACAGAACTCAACTCAACAGCAGCAACACATTAAAACAAGTAATCCCATTAAAAAGTAGACAAATGACATAAATGGATATTTTTCATACAAACGATCAATAGGCATACAGAAATGCTTAAGATTATTAATCATTAGATAAATGCAAATTAAAACCAAAGTGAGATACCATCTTAAACTAGTCAGAAAAGCCATTATTAAAAAGTCAGAAAACAACAGATGACAAAATGCAGAGAATAGTGAACACTTATTGGTGGCATTCCAGTTAGGACAACATTTATAAAAAATAATATGGAGATTTCTCAAAGAACTAAAGATAGAATTCAATCTAGCAATCCAACTACTGGTTATGGATCCAAAGGAAAATACATAATCCTCTCAAAATTGTACTGGCATTTGTATGTTTATCACAGCACTATTCACAGCAGCAAAGATACGGCATCAGCCTAAATATTCACCAATGGATAACTGGACTTTTAAAATGTGGTAAATATACACAATGCAATACTATTTAGCCATACAAATAAAATCATATCTTTATTTTATAGAGAAGAATGAGGTTGACTATCTTCTGGAGTTAGAAAGGTAACAGAATAATCAGAGTTTTTGCAACTAACTTTAGTAAATTTCATAGATGTGTGACATAAGTTGGTTTGGTATAGGTAGGGTAATGTTATGATTATAGCTGCTAAGTTCAGAGGTCTTATATGATTTTGATACTAGAGGCCTTTATCTTAAGTGAAACAGCTCAGACACAGAAAGATGTCTGATGTTCGCATTGATAAATCCTAGCTAAATAATGTATACACATAAACGTAGCTTGTGGAATTATAGACAATGAAGACTCAGAGGTTGAAGAGGTGGATGAAGTAAATGATGAGAAATTACTTAATATGTATAATGTATGCTATTCAGGTGATGGATAACATAAAATCTCTGGCTTCACCACTACATTATGCATGTGACAAAATTACACATGTACCCCATACATGTACCCCATACATTTACATTTACACAAATAAAAATAAAATCTAATATATATCACCATATTAAACTTGTCGAGAACATGATTTTTAAATATCTAGCATTGGCATACATGAATCCTGGAGAAATATTCCTTGCCTATACCCTTCAGCTTTACTACATATATGTTCTCTCCTCAGTTTTTCCTAGGTAGGATATTGTGCTAACATATAGGACATCTATACCTAGGAGCCATAATCACATTATCCTACCCACACCAACCTAACTGCCCTTACACATCTATGAAATCTACTAGAAAAGTTAGTTGAAGGAAATCTGATTATGCTGTCAGATTATCCACCTCAGCAAGACAACATAACTATGTATAATTTTTTTCTTAAAATATAGGTTATTAATTTATGATGTGATACTGAACACAAAACTCCTGTGGGAAATTCTGTTATTGAATAAAAAGTGCTGTAAGATCTGTCATTTAAAAAGTCTCACCCTTACCCTGAGGCTTCCTTCTCACCCCTCCCTAATCTCTCATATTATTTTCCCAGATGAAGTTTTAAGTAAATGGAGAGAGATAGACCTGTAAAACCAGACATACTCTCAGACACTAACTTGAAAATTGGGAAAAGCCTTTCTTATCAAAAAGGTTATGTCCAGGTAAACAGGAGATTGAAATAGAAAAAAAATAAAATAAAATAACTAACAGGGAGACTATAAAGTAGGAGTAAATAGTTAAAAAAAAATAGAGTGTGTGTGTGTGTGTGAGAGAGAGAGAGAGGGGGGCAGAGAGAGAGAGAGAGAGAGAGAGAGTATAGAAAGTATAGTATGCGTCAGGAGCAGAAACTTACAGCATTACTGTAAGGCCTGTTGCCTTGCCAGGAGCTCAGACACACCCAAAACCGATGTCACATCTCTGTGCCTGGCACCAGGCTCTGCACTGGACACCTGGCCCTGCCGCATCTGCCCGCCAACCTGCCAACCAATGGCGGCCTGACCCCGTTTGAATCTCGCTCTCCATAACCAGTCAGATCACCCTGTCCTTCTCACTCGCTATAGCTATAAAAACCCTACGCCTTAGGAATTCAGCGCGACTTCTCTGGCCCCTTTCCCCGGGACCATGGAACCTCGCCCGGGAGCTGAATAAATTGGCATTTAATTTTCTTATACTGGCCTTAGTTTCCTCATTTTAAACTCGGCAATGACCCTTAACAATTACTAGATAAACTCTGCTTTTAAATGAAGAATTCAGAATTAATTGCTCCCTTTATGAGGCGTCACAGGTATAGTCATTTATTCTGCTATTATAACGTGCATTCCCTCACCTACTACACACCTCAAAATCTCATTCTTGTCTTCTCTCATTGCATTCACTTTGAACATGAATTCATTTACTCCTGTAGTTTTACGTCAGTTATTCAGTCTTCTCTATAGTCCAATACACAGATTTGTGGTGCACATTGTGGACATCACTGTATGTTTATACATATGCATGTGCCAAGTAATCCTGCACGTGGTACATTTTCATCTGCCAGTTACCTTCTTCTTTTTGATGGGCGTGATCACATCCTGAAAGTTTCCTGGCTGGACACTGATTTTGCTTTTTTTCACATACTGACTCTCTTCCTCTAAGACCCACTATATGCTGAGGCTGTATTCTAATCTATCTAACAATTCCTAGAATGCCGCTTTTGCACCTTGACATTATACATTGTCATCTGTGAACAAAATCACTACATGTTTCTGAATTTTACAATGCCCTTCTGGGAAATGTTTCCTTTAGCTTCATCCTCTGTTATATTCAAGTAAGCCTCCATGGTCATAAGATGGCAAATCTCTGCTGTCCTCTTGTCCGCTGTAGGATTTTTCAGTGCCTTTCTCTGACTACACAAAGTCCTCATGCCAACCTTATTTTTAAAATGAACTATTTCCAGGAGAAATATTCTACATCATGAGATAGGTTTGGTTGTATCAGTAGCAAACACAGCTCAGGCTCAAATCAGGATTACTAATGTTGTATAAAATAAGCATATGGCAGCTTCCTTATATGGGAGGTACCATAAATTTAATGATAACAATTATCTTTATGTTATATTCCAAAATGATAAAGGATTGTCTTATAAGAGCTAAAGTATTTTCTTACAAGTAATACTAATTTTCTTTCAAATTATATGTGTGTGCGTGCACGTGTACACACACACACACACATATAGAGATAACATTAAAAGAATCTAATTTGAATGAATCTCTGCTATGAAAGAAAATTTAAAAATTTGCAAAGTATTTGCAAAGTTTTGTTACCTAAACTATATTAAAAATAGAAATTTAATTGCAATTTGTATCATATACAGTGTTAATTGTTACATTCTGGGCATTCTGAGTTTCACAGATATGAATTAATTATCTTCTCATTTGTGTGGTTTTTATTCTATTTCTCTAAAATAGAATATATCTGTAGGTGGATACTTGACAAAAGACTGCAATTCAATCTAACAAATGAGGTCACGATATTAATGAAATATTTTATGCAATAGCTGGCAGTTTCAGCATATATTTCTAGTTCACACAAGGTAACTCATCCAAGCAATAGATAGAGCCATTCCAAATATTTCACATCTAAATAACAATCCAAATAAATCTGTCTTAGAAAATCATGCTGCTGACATACTGGTGAAGTCCAGTGCTGTTTTAAATTTAGGCATTTATAAAAATACGACAAGTTGGGATGCAACAAAAGCAATAAGAGTCTGTTTATGAATTTTAAAAAGCAAAGCATTTTTGGTTCATTAGTTTTCCTTATTTCCTTTGCTTAAGGAATACTCTACTTACTACTTTCATATTTTTTTCTAAGAGTTGTATTTATAAATATATCTGCTTCACTTTTTTTTTTTTTTTTTTTTTTTTTTTTTGAGACGGAGTTTCGCTCTTGTTACCCAGGCTGGAGTGCAATGGCGCGATCTCGGCTCACCGCAACCTCCGCCTCCCGGGTTCAGGCAATTCTCCTGCCCCAGCCTCCTGAGTCGCTGGGATTACAGGCACGCGCCACCATGCCCAGCTGATTTTTTGTATTTTTAGTAGAGACGGGGTTTCACCATGTTGACCAGGATGGTCTCGATCTCTTGACCTCGTGATCCACCCGCCTCGGCCTCCCACAGTGCTGGGATTACAGGCTTGAGCCACCGTGCCCAGCCACACTTTTTATTTTTATGTGGTTGTGTCTATTTAAGAAGGCAGAGATATATTCTTTGACAAAAAATGGAGAATATTTTGGGGTTTTTGTTATATTGCTGACTTTATTTTACTATTATCTAACCCATTTTTTCCTAAGTAATAAAGTTTACATATTATAATGTATATGAATTATATCATGGTGAAAAAATTAGAGGGTAACAGTCACCAAAAAAAAAAAAAAAAAGTACTAATTAGAGGCACACAGATTGTTGATGAATCTTCACTTCCAGGACCTTATGCTTCCAGGATTTTATATCTCGTTACTTTTTGCTCTTGGATAGCTTATCATGTTCTGTCTGAGAGTTTATATTTAGAACTTGGATTATTAAAGAAAATCATTATTAATTGAAATTCCATATGTCCTCCTTACCCAATAATTCTTCTAATCTCGTTTCACAATATGCACATGGTATGAAAAATTTAAGAGTAAATTTCCTAAGACACTGCACCCTCTTCCACATGTGCCTGAGCCGAATCTCTCCCCAAAATAGTGAATCTGTATGTCATCCTCCTTGCATATGAGCCTACCCACTGAACAGATCTAAGAAAGTCACTTTCTGGTGACACAAAAATGGGGCTCCATTATAAATAGAGAAAAATTCAGTTTTTGAGATAATTGTTATTATACTATTGGCATAGTATGTTAATGTCTAATTATCAAAGAACTTTTATGAAAACACATTTGTTACACATTAATAACTTTTTTAAACACATGAATAAATGTTATGAATTTTAGTAGCTACTAATAAATGGAATATCTTATATTTATCTGTCGGGTGTCTTCATTTGAATACGTAGTAGAGGAAATGTTTTGAAGTCTAACATTAGCAAAATAATGATTTTGGATAACATGACTTGATTAGCAAAATTTTCATTGTAACTATTCTTATTCATATTGATTTTTGGCCTCTCCTTTGTTTTCCTTCTCATACACTTTTAAGTAATCTTTCAAAAATGAGAAAGCATTGATGTCTGTCTTGACCAGATAACTTCAGAATTCTCCATAGATTCGCATAAACACTAGCAAAAGAGCTCTAGAAAAGAGAAGCAACATGTGTTAACCGTGTCATTCCATCTACTTCCTTCCTCTCATGAGGCCCTTTACCTGCTTTTCATTAGGCTACCCTGATTTCTTTCGATGCTAAATGTATGGTGCAGTGCTTATATTCATTAGAGTGATTCACATCTTTCTATATAAATAAAAAGTAGTACTGGATAAAAAAAAATCCCCACTAGTAATACACATCATCGGCATACATATATATTTAATAAAGTTTTAAATGGGATTCTTTCTCTAAAATCTGAGCCATATATAAACTTGTTTAGTGATGCATTTGAGAAGTTATTACAGCCTAAGGTGAAGTGACTATTCTTATTTTATGAAGTGAAGTTGTTTCTAATTCAAAGGAAAGTCATTTTGATCAAAATAGGTTTACTAATTTTATTCTATATATTAGAGCCAATTAGATTTTCTTTTCTTTTCTTTTTTCAATTCCAAAGCACAGGAGACCAGGTATTTAAGCAATTGATATTCTAAATGTCATTTCATTATTTTTTAAAGATAAGAATATTACACTATATTAAGTAATATATCACACTTACTTAAGTATTAACTGATGTGAATTATTTACATCTAGTAGTGAATGTATTTACATAGCTAAAATGTAGAAATTAGAAATATTGGCAATAAAACTCTGAGAAATTAGAAATTAAAAGCATATTAGATGAGAAAGCTCTACTTAGAGTTCATGATCGTTATCTACATTTTCCAGGGAGGTTTTAAGCTCTATAAAACATGATATTTCTTTTAAGGAAGCTATCTCAAATAAGTTTTTTTTTTTTTTTTTTTTTTTTAATATAAGGAAATACTCATTTGTATAAACTTACTGGTTTTCCTGCATGTCAAATACAAACATGAATGTAAATGTATAGGGAATTCCTTCATTTCTTATCCTGACAACCCATTACACTATGCTACTGTGTTTGAAACTTGATGTGATGTGTGAATTTTTACAAAACCACATGCCTTTATGATCCTTTCCATCTGTCAAGTTATCCCTCCAACCACTCAACCCAGCATCAATAACACAGCAGTGGAAGTTGTATTGTAAATATGAATGCCTGTGCTAAGGCTTACGTAAGTTCAGGGAGATTTCAGTGAGTCAAGAGGAATTCCTTCTTCAAAATTTAAGCTTGGACTTGGATTTTATTTGCATTTAGTCAAACATCCATCTGAAAGAGCAATGATAAACATATAAAAGGATACTACCCCGTCTACTGACCACGAGTATAGACCGTGCAGCTAGACCTAGTTCAAATACTAACTCTGCCATTAGCTCTTTGTTTGGCTTTAAAACTCTTAGCATTTCTGAATCTAAGTTTTGTTATTTGCAACACGAATGTGACTATAATGATATTTATCTCATTGCATTCTGGTAAGGAATAAACTAGTTCACAAATGTAAGGAACATGTTTCAAATAGCGTAGTTAGTGCTGTTTATGAGTTAGCAATTTTAATTATATATTTAACTATAAAATATGTGTTCTTTTAATTTTCTTTACCAAGCTATTTAAAAGTGACATTGATATTATAGAGTGAATCCATTTGTTAATTAATTCATACGATCATAACTGCTTCTTTGGAAAAAGAAATGGGTGGAATACAGGATGAAAAACTCTTAAACTTTGGTAAAAATAGTTATACTCCTTACTGTCTTCAATCAGATATTCTTAAAGGAGACTATGTTCAAATAAACAAAAAATTGCAATCCAAATTCTAAGTGACTCATATGGATCCATCACCTCTACTAAATCAGAAACACTAAGTCAATATTTATTTGTAATACATATAAAAGAAAGATGAGTTTAGATTGTATTTGTGATTATGCATACAGTCTATGTGAAACCAGATTAAGTTTGCTAACATTTTGCCATTTAGTGCCTTAATTAATTTTTGTCTAGGTTAAAGCTCATTGTAATCTATATCTGTTTTAAATAGATCTTAATTTAGCAAAATTTAACATCTAAAGTGATATCCTATTTATTTTTCTCTTATTTCATTAATGAAGAAGTTACGAAGCTCAGCCTTGATATTATTTCCAGGGCATCTCATTAAAAGATATTATTAAAAAAATCATTTATTTCATTTATTTTTTCTCATTCATTTTTAGCCCTTCAGAATAGTTGTAATCCTTTGGAACATTTTTGTATTGACAATTATTTTGTAGGTCTTTTAATCTTTAAGATAATTGTATCTGATAATTGTAGGTAGAATTAGCATAAATTAAAAATATTTAAACATTAATTTTTAAGGCAGATATACTATGATTCTGTGTTTATGCATATATTATTTTATAGAAATATTTCTCTGCTTATTTTTACTAGCAATTTGTTACACATTTTCAGGGAAAGAAAGTCAAATCCTAAACTAGAAAATTTCGCATTTGATTTTAAAAAATTATTTTGTGTTCTGTCCATAGTTTTTCAAACTTTTTCTCTACCTATTGTAAAATAACAAGGAGCTGAAAATCTGAGAGCCCATGTTTGAAAGTCATTTTGATTTTATATCTCCTACTGAATATTGTTATTGGTCCTGGTGTTTCTCTTTTTCTGCTATGTTTGTAAAAACTGTTTGGCTGAAATAGTTATGTAGTTTACTACTGTTATTATTTCCTTTCTACATGCTACAGTTTGTAGTTTCATTTTCTTTACTTATGTATTTTAATTTTGAATCGTTTAATTTTTAGCTTACTTTAAAAAAAAATTGCGGCGGATGGGGGGGGATAACATGGGGAGAAACGCTGGATATAGTCAAAGTGGGAATGGAGGCAGCAAACCACCTGGTTATGTATGTAACTATGCAACAACCCTGCATGACGTGCACATGTACCCCAGAACCTAAGGTAAAATAAAATAAAATTTAAAACTAGTCTTTTATTAAGTAATGTGTTGCTTGTGTTCTTAGAAAGCCTATGCCCCTTCTCACTTTCATGTCATATGTGTTTTGTTTTAAAGATACAATTTTCTTAAGACACTTTCAAATACATGCCAATAAAATATAAACTAAAAATGAATTTTGGAAATTCAATTTATATGTTATATGCGACATGAGTCTTTAATATTTTTGGTGTTCATTCTATTTCTTTTGTAAATATAATTTACCTTAATTGTTTTAGTGTCCTGTATTGCAAATACAAAATAATTGCCATAAAGTAATTACGAAAAAAATTGACTGTATGAAGTTTGGCTAAATAACACTCATAATTCATTTTGCATGAAATATTCAATGAATCAACAGATGCAATCAGTAATTATTATGGGAACAGTGACTCAAGGGTAATTCTTGATTTGAAAATTATCTTAATTTTAACATTTTCTTTTAGCTCTAGAAATACATCAATTAGGCACAGCAATGTGAAGCAAAAGTTAAAACGGGGAATTTATTTCTGTGCTTATTTGCTTTTGCTTAAAACCACCACTCACCTTATAGTGATATCTTAAAATAAAAATTTTAAAAAACTAAAATTTATTTTTTTCACATTTATAAAAGGAAAATACTATAAATTAAATGTACTTTTGTCAGGTTTTCAAGAATTAATTTTCAAACAGTAATAGAAGCACGAATGTTTCATTTTTCTTTTATATCATGTGATTCAGCAGAATATAAAATGCATTAGAAGAATTAGCAGTTAAATATATTAGGTAGTGTCAAAAATTTGAAAGATGAACAATAGTAAAATTGACACATAAAAGAATATAATTTTAAACACAGCCATGAATTTTGCTTATAACACTATGGCATTTCATTTTGTGTTGTAACACTTTCTGAAACATTTTAAATATTTATATTATAATGAACATTAAATCTATTTTTAGAATTTGCAAATGAAACATGCAGGTAGTACACATACTTCTTAATGCTTTTCTTTTCTTTAATTACAATATTTTAAAATTTAGTAGATTTGGGTCTCAGCAAACTGACACAAGAAGAGAAAAACCAAACATGGCATGTTCTCACTCATAAGTGGGTGTTGAACAATGAGAACACATGGACACAGGGAGCAGAACATCACACACTGAGGCCTGAAAGGGGGGTCGAGGGCTAGAAGGGATAGGGGAGGGTTAGAGTTAGGAGAAATATCTAATGCAGATGACGGGATAATGGATGCAACAAACCACCATGGCACATGTATACCTAGGCAGCAAACCTGCAGCTTCTGCACAAGTACCCCAGAACTTAAAGTATAATAGTAATAATAATAATAATAACAAGAACCAAGTAGACTTGATTAGTAAATATTATCTTAAAGCAGAATTTGTGGAGTCTAAAGATGCACAAATATCTGGAAAACCTTAGTCTTATTATTAAGTTAAATTATTATTAATAGTTAAGATAAATGAACACACACATAGCATAGGCTATTTTGCAATCATTAAAATACTTTCCCTAAAGATTTTGAAAATAATATTGAGTATTAATGATATATTTTTGCTGTAAGACTGTGAAATAAAATGAATAAAAAAGTTAAAAAATATTTTGGGTTTCACATGTATTATTTCCTGAATCATTTGGCCTGAGTAAATGGATTTAGGATTTATTATGCCCTCTTTAGGTAAATGTTAGATTTAAAACAATTATGTTTCTTGTTTGTATATGCCACACTTTTCAGACAATATGAGAGTCTTGTCATTACTTCTGGAAGTATCTCTAGTGTGGCTTCTCATCAGCATCTGTGGTGTCAAGTTGGACACTATTATAATAACTACTTTCCCAGTTCTCCTTCCTAACACTCACACCTTGAAGTGTTTTGGAGTGTTATTATGAAGTTTTTTCTTTTTAGTAATTTATGTTTCACTTTAGTCATATAAAAGAACTATACGGTTTATTTATGATGTCTGATTACTTGAGAAAACACCCCACAAAACTTTTATAGCAATAGTCATTTCTAGATATAGTGCAATGCATTTAACAAGAAGAAATAAATGGGTCATATATATTCTACTCAACTTCTCTGTTTTACTTGTTAGGACTATTACCCTAGTATAAAACATGACAGAAGCAACTCTTTAAACTGCTTTCAGCTGAGTTTAGTTTTACAAAATATGAGCATGATAAATTTTGGCAGTGACTTAGATTTATATCTAACATGCAATATATGCTTTAATATATAAAGTCGAGAGGTAATATAGAGAAAGTTAAGTGGGTTAGTATTGCCTTTTTGCTCTACCTTATTGCATGATTGTTCCTTTTCACTTACGACAAAGTAGTCATTTTATTCCCTCTGATTCATTAAAAATATTGAAAAGGAATTATAGTACAGTCCTGAGTCATTTTGGTAATATTATGTCAAAATTTGATGTAGCATTTCTTGTAATGAAAGCTAAATAAATTAGGTAAATTAATAAATTTACTCAATGTCTTAAATAGCTGCAACAATTGCTTTCCTGTAATATAGTTAACCAAATCTTTTAAATGTTTGATTTGTTTTCAGGATTTGGCTATTACAATAAAAAACAGTGGCTAACATATTTGTACATATGTATGTCCTTACACGTTTTAAGATTAAAGGCCTTGAAGTGGGATTGATGAGTCAAATTATATACAGATTTAACATCATCTTGTTTATTGTAAAATTGCCTTCTACATATCACACCAAATTACATTCCCACAGTAGATTATTTCTGCCAGCATTGGACTCTGGAATATTTTTCTTAATTAATCTAATAAGGAAAATAAAATTGTATTTATCTTTATTTTTTGAAGATTACTAATTCAAAATTATATAAATATTCATAAGCATTTAAAAATTTAACATGATAGCTATTTATACTGACACTACTTTCACAACCCATATTTGTCTCACTGATTTCAGAAAACAATTACGTTCTCATTCTCTTTCATTCTCTTTCTCTGGCTCTCTCCCCTGGTCTCTCCTCTCTTTTTCTCATCCCATTTTACCTGTATCTGAGTGCACTTTCTTGCTTGACTAAGTTTTTTATATGGTGTGTTTTTTACTACCGAAATACTTTTTGATTACTAGAGAATATTGCTCATATTCTTTGCCTTTCTTTCATGAAAATTTTATGAATATTTCCATAATTCTCTGTATTTCAATGACTGTTGTGTCATTTTGAAAAATTCCTAAACTAAACTAATTACACAGAGAGACTTTTGGAGTTTACTGTATAACTAGAAAATATCTACATTCATTCATAGAAGGGAGAATTATAAAGTACATATCATTTAGGACAGGGTTTGCCTCTTGCTTTTACACAGTTGTTAAAATTTTATTAACTTTTTTACTAAACTCCAGTAAATGTTGTAGTTTCCTGGATAACCAATTTAGTAATAATATTAAATATTTTCATGCTTAAACTTGAGATTGAATATTACTCTTTTAAATATATATAATATTAAACTGAATAATAAATAATAAAATATATATATAATAATAAACTGAATAATAAACAATTTGGCCAAACTAGACAAAGTAGATAGGCATTTTTGTTATCTCGGTGTATTAAATCGCAAAGCTGAGATTCAAAGAGGTTAACTCTATGTTCATATTACATAGTTGGTAAGTGGTAGAGTTGTATCTTGAACCCAGTTTTCTAGTAACCCAGTATCTGACCACTTGCCACAACTGACCCTGCATATTTAACTCATAAATAGTCATTTTACTCAATTATATCTTGTTAATACTATATGTATAGCTACACACACACACTCATGTATTTGTGTGTGTGTGTGTGTATATATATATATATTTAATAAACACTCATGGCCGGGCGCGGTGGCTCAGGCCTGTAATCCCAGCACTTTGGGAGGCTGAGGCAGATGGATTGCTTGAGGTCAGGAGTTAGAGACCAGCCTGGCCAACATGGTGAAACACCGTATCTAAAAAAAAAAAAAGAAAAAAAAAATTAAAAAGTTAAAAAAAACACTCATATACATAAATTTTATTCTCTTATAATTTCCTAATTTAGAAATAATATTCCCTTACCAGTCAAAATATTTATACCACTTTTTTTTTTCTCCTTTAAATTCCATTGACTGGCACTTTTAGAAAATGTTAGAAAACGATTATGGTGATAGCATGCTACCACATCTGAATTTTCACTTTAATAGGAATGCTTTTAAAGTTCAACTGTTAATCAGACTACATGTGTTCTATGACACATAGTTGCACTTATTTCTATTATACTGATTGTTTTTAATCAGCAATATATGTCAAATTGACCAAAGGTTTTTCCTTTATGCATCAAGATATTCATACATTTAATGTGTTTCCAAAATTTGGGGTATCATTGAGTTCCTGGGATGTATTCTATGTGATTATGCAATTTATTTTCCTACTAGATTTCTCCATTATAATTGTGATTTCCTATTTGAAATGTTTGAATCAATTTTTGTGTTAGATAACTACCTACCATATATTTCATGTGCTCTGTCTGCTTTCAGTCCAACATAATGAGAATTTTAAAAATACAAGTATTTCATCATTTGCCATCATGTAGAACAATGTAACTGACATGTTGATTATATTTACATTTCTAGATTTGCATTTACATTTTGTCCATATTGTCTTGGGCTCTCTTGTGGTTTATTTCTTTGAGGCTTTTAAAGCTCTTTACTTTTTTTCTGTTATAAAAAACAGTTATCTGTTTTTTTCTATTATAATTCATTCATAGCTGATTTCATTCCTTTACTTCCTTCTTTTCTTTATTTATTTTACATGACCTTATAAAATATAATTTTTAGTCATTTTTATTTTAATTCATCCAAGTTAAGTAATGAGTGTTTTTAGGACTATACATTTTCCTCTGAGTGCATACTTGGCTCACTATCCCACATTTAATATTTACTGTTCTCTGAATTGATGTAGCCTAGATTATTGATTGGCAAATTGTTGCCAGGACTTAAATGATGCACCACCCACTGCCTGTTTGCTAAAAAAAAAATTATATTAGAACCCAGACACATTGCTTTCATGCTACGATGACAGAGTTGAGTAGTTGGAATAAGTGTCAAGCAGCCCTCAAAGACTAAACTATTTTCAATCTATTGTTTTACCTCAGGGTACATCAGAGGAACAAAGATCCACTAGAATGTGGCCTCAGCCTCAGCTGTTGATGAGGTTCAGCTTTAATCCTGCTAGTAGGCTTGGAATATAAATTTTGTGGTAAACTTGGCCCCACACTGGAGAAAGTTTACCTGCCATTTTATCCAAATGTAAATTTGACATTTGAAGCATAAGGTCTTTGTATTGAGAAACGGAGCTTAATTACACAGATGAGGCAACTCCTATTTGGGTGAAAAATATTGTCCAGAGAAAAGTGCTATTTTGAACTATCAACAACTAAAATTTATGACAGTTGGCGAATGGATATACTTGCATAATAAAAATGAGCTGGAGGAGACCAAATAGCATCCACTAGAATCCATCACGGGTTTCTATCTGATCAGCTTGCTCCTGACTTTAGGCTCACTTTATCTTGTCACGGCTTTACTAGGAGTATGATTTGTCATACTTTCTGCAAAAAATGAATGGATTAAAGATTAATTAGATGAACTATAGCTTCCACTATAGTTGTTTCTAAAATTATAACTCATATTGTCCTTTTTTTCTACATATTTAAATATTATTTCCTCTTAGCCAACTCTTCTGTTGGTCTAGGTAGCTTGACTGGTGATGTGATCTATGCTTCCATCCCTGCAGGATTTTGAATATCTAATTATCATGCATGTATCAGACAATGGTTCCTATATTTATATATTTCACAGTAGATTATCTGCGTGTCAAACATGTAATTCTCCACCTTCATTATTTTGTAATAGCCCCATGATCTCACATTGACCATGGTAAATTACCCCTCCCAGTATGACGTTTTCTTTCTGTGATTCTAGTTTACTGAAGCAAAGAGCCAAAAGTTATCACAAGGGTTATCATCATGTCTATTCTTGTGATTAGGGTCTAAAGTTGCAATAATGAAAATAAATATTTCTCCAAGCAGAGTACTCAGTGTTGCAGAGTGGGACAAATCCTATTTGCACTGTTTTGCTTCTAGATACATTTATTCTATCTACTGGGGACAATGGTCATATAATTGTTGTTTACCAACTATATTTTAAAGGATATACCCTATTATTTCAAGGTGTCATTCCCGAGTTGAATTTTCAGATATGCCTTCACTGCTTATGTGGCTGGCATAATTGTTTTACAGTGCCATATGAAGTAGGGTCAGTGAATCCTTGAATGATGCACCCAAACCACATTATTATTTTTTTTCTGTAAAGAAAATACTTTGGTTAAAGATGATTTATGCAGGATCCTATTTCAGAAAATTATTCTTTTATCTTATATTTTATTATAAGAAATTATAATAAGTCAACCACCATTTTTAAACGTCTCTGGAACATTTTCTGGAAGGTCTGTGATTAATCAGGTACCTTTCTTACCTTACAAGTTTAGTAAAAACACAACATTTACAGTTTTTTGCAACTATACAACTAGCTAACATCTTTTCCAATATAGTATAGAAAGCTTCCTTGGCTTTTTTCCTGCTTTTGCATGCCAACTCTTTGCAAAGTCAATGCCACTTTTTAAGTTAATCTCTGCAGGCATTCCACTTCTTGGTGCTAATTTCTATATCTGTTACTTGTTGCTATGTTGCAAACCACTCAAAACTTAGTGAATTAATAGATTAAGCATGTATTAAAGCCCATCATTCTGGGGGTTTGGGATGACTTAGCTGATTTCTTCTTGAATCTTACATGCGTCTATGGTCAGATGGAGGGTCAAATGACATATGGATCACTTAGAATGGCCTTTAATATCTTTTGGGCAGCAAGGTTTGACTAGGTAATTGTTGTTATCCCCCAGATGGCCTCCCATTCTCCAGCAGGCTGATTCTAAAGATGTAAGGGAAACGAGACAGCACATATCCTGATGTGAAACTACTTTCTTGTGTTGTCTTGCATTATAGTTGTTGTTATGAAATGTGTCAAAACATTTCTCATGGCCAATGCAGATTAAGGAATTGAAAAATACATATTGCCTGTTGATTGATGAGAAAGGAAGGATTTGTGGCCAATTCTTTAATCTAGTACAAGAAATCATGCCATTTTCAATGTCTAATTCATAGTTTCAATATCTTTACTGCTCAGTTACTAAACTCACTAAGAAAGCACTATGGCTAATGAAGATAGAGGTTGGCTGATACCAACTGGTTCATTCTGTTGACTCCATTGTGTATTGCCTCCAATGAAATTGATGCCTCTGCTTGGCATTAACATATAATATAAGTATTCTCACTCATTAGATCTACTCTTAATAATCCATACATATGCTTCTTTTCAGAACTTCCTGTACATCATCTTCCAATCTTGCTACTTCCAGGTACCCAAACAAGGAGTGGATTCAATTTCCATTGCCTGTGATTTTATATACATGCCTTCCTTGGGTCACTTCTCTCTCCAGTTGTATGTGGACTAATAAACATACAATTATTGGCTTAAATACGGTGGCCCTCTTAAACTCAATCTTCAGTGGTTTATAATCTGTGACAAGCTCCAGATTCTCACTGGAGGTTTTAGAGGTTTCTCATATGAAAACCTTCTCTAATGTACATATCTCTAATACCATGGGATCTGCTGGGTCATATCGTCCTAGACATGCTGAAAAGCCTCTTTTAGCTTTATAACTTCTAAACTAGCAGTCTTCAGTATCACCAGGTAAATGTATCTAATTTAACATTCCTAATTGTGGAATGTTTTATTTAAAATTGATCCTGCAAGCATTATATTCTTTTATTATACACTATTATGGCCTTTATTTTGCAAGTGTATTCCAGACAATTACACTCATAAATTTTCTTTTTTTAAAAAAAAAAAGAAAGAAAGAATAAAAAAAGAATAATAATAATAATAAAGAATGAAGGAGAGGAAGAAAGAGAAAGAGGAAGAGGGAGAGAGAACAGGGGTGTTACTTTATTGTCCGGGCTAGAATGCAGTCTAAAAATAGGTATGCCTATAATTGTGCTTAATAACAGAGACATGAAAAAAAAATGAGGGAAGAAAATAACAAACAAGCAGCCAACCAATATTTCATTTAAACCTGTGAATAGATGTGATGTGGTACTGATAAGTGTGTATATTTTGTGTATTTAAAGTGGAGAGTTCTATAAATGTTAACTAAGTTTACTTGTTCTGGAGTTGAGTTTAAATCCTGGATATCATTGTTAATTTTCTGTCTCATTGATTTGTCTAATATTGATGTTGAAGTCTCCCACTATTATTGTGTGGGAGTCTAAGTATCTTTATAAGTCTCATATATCTGGGTATTCCTGTATTTGGTGCGTATATATTTAGGATCGTTAGCTCTTCTTGTTGCATTGATCCTTTTATCATTATGTAATATCCTTCTTTGCTTCTTTTGATCTTTGTTGCTTTAAAGCAACTCCTGCTTTTTATTTATTTATTTATTTTTGCTCTCCATTTGGTTGGTAAATCTTTTTCCATCCCTTTGTTTTGAGTCTTTTAGTATTCTATGTGAGATGGGTCTGGATGCAGCATACAGATGGGTTTTGGCTTTTTTTTTTTTTTTTTTTTTTTGCCTGTCTGTGTCTTTCGATTGGGGGATTTAGTCGATTTAAATTTAGAATTAATAATAATATATGTGAGTTTAATACTGCCATTTAATGTTAGCTGGCTGTTTTGCCTATTAGTTGATGTAAATTCTTGATTATGTTGATGCTTTTTACTTTTTTGATATTTTTTAGAAAGGCTGATACTGGTTGTTCCTTTCTATGTGTATTGGTTCTTTCAGAAGCTCTTGTAAAGCAGGCCTGGTGCTGATGAAATCTCTGTGTGCTTGCTTGTTCACAAAAGATTTTATTTTTCCTTTGCTTATGAAGCTTAGTTTGGCTGGATATAAAATTCTGGGTTGAAAGTTCTTTTCTTTAAGGATGTTGAATATTGGCCCCCACTCTCTTTTAGCTTGTAAGGTTTCTGCTGAGAGATCTGCTGTGAGTCTGATAGGTTCTCCTTTATGGGTAACCTGACCTTTCTCTCTGGCTGCCCTCAGTATTTTCTCCTTCATTTCAACCATGGTGAATCTGGCAATTATGTACCTTGAGGTTGGTCTTCTTGAGGAATATCTTTGTGGTGTTCTCTGTATTGCCTGGAGTTGAATATTGTCCTGTATTGCTAGGTTGGGAAAGTTTTCCTGAATAATATATTGAAGCGTATTTTCCAGCTTGGATTGATTCTCTTTGTCACATTCAGGTACACCTATCAAGCGTAAATTAGGTCTTTTCACATAGTCCCATATTGCTTGGAGACTTTGCTCGTTCCTTTTTATCCTTTTTTCTCTAAACTTGTCTTCTCGTTTTATTTCATTAAGTAGGTCTTCGACTTCTTATATGTTTTCTTCTGCTTGATCGATTCGGCTGTTAAACTTGTGCCTAGTTCGCGAAGTTCTCGTGTTGTGTTTTTCAGCTCCATTAATTCACTTATATTCCTGTCTAAATTGTGTATTCTTGTTAACATTTCTTCAAACCTTTTTTCAAAGTTCTTAGTTTCTTTGCATTAGGTTAGAACAAGTTCTTTTAATTCACAGAAGTTTCTTATCATCCACCATTTGAAGCCTGCTTCTGTTAATGGAACACACTCGGTCTCCATCAGGCATTGTTCCGTTGCTGATGAGGAACTGCGATCCCGTGTAGAGGGAGAGGCGTTCTGATTTTGGGTATTCTCAGCCTTTTTAGGCTGGTTTCTTCCCTTCATTATAGATTTATCCATCTGTGGTCTTTATAATTACCATCTTTATAAATGGGTTTCTAAGTGGACATCCAACTTGTTGATTCCCAGAGCTAAAATCTGAGCAACCCACTGCACCGGCCAAAATAGCAGCATTAAGATTGATGGTGCTTTTCTGACTCTGCACCAAGAATCACTGCACCAAGGTAGCGGCAAAACCGCCTCGCTAGCCACAAGAGTCGCGCTGGGGACCCGTGGGGCTCCTCCGCTGGGAATCTCCTGGTGCGTGAGCAACAAAAATTCGTCTGAAAGTGTAGCATCCTCTCGTTCTGTGTGTTTTCACTGGGAGCTACAATCCTGAGCTGCTAGTGATCAGCCATCTTGGATCTCTCTCCTGCTTTGAATAGTATATCCATAATCTTTTGTAAGGTTTATCTTTCATTCTCTAGAACCCAAATAATGTAAAGAATTTGTGGATTTATATTTATCTGGTCTGATTTCATGGTAGTATCAATAACATGTATCAGTGTAGTATTCTGCAGAATGTCTTGATGGTGTTGATATCATCAGAATGTATTGTGACAAAGAAATAGAAATTAAACAGGCACTGGGATTAGACTTTGACTATATTTTGTTGTCTGTCACATGTGAAAAAATTGCATCTGATTCTTATTGCTGCCTGTTATCAAAAAGAATGCCATTGGCTGGCATGGTGGCTCATGCTTGTAATCCCAGTATTTTGGGAAGCTGAGGCAAGAGGATCACTTAAGACCAAGAAGTTGAGGCTGCAGTGAACCATGATCACACCACTGCACTCCAGATTGGACAAAATAGAAAGATCCTGTCAAAAAAAGAAAAAAAAAAATACCAGATCAATAGTCACACAAGTACCATAGGCTGTAATGATATCATATTCACAACAGCTGAAAGTTGGGGTATAATTGAATTGATTATATTATTACTAAATCCTGTTGCCATTCGCTATGATTCATTAAGGGTTTTCAAGGACATAGAAGAATAAAGCCAGCCCTTTATTTTACACTCAACAAACATTTATTGAGATCCCACAATAGGTCGGATACATTGTTACAAATAAATAATCTAACTCTAAAAACCATTGAGATCGTTCCTAAGCTTATATGTACATGCTAAAAAAATGAATGTGCAATTAAGTATAGTCAGTACTCTGATATGGTAAGCAGAAAATAGTGAATAAATTAATACAATTCATTTCATTAAAAAATAAAGGAGAATAAAATTTACATAAGATTTAGCATTTTAACCATGGTAAACTGTAAAATTTGACAGTTGTAGTACATTCAGAATGTTGTGCAATGATTACTACTATCTTCCAGAATATTGTTATAACTTCAAAAAGTAACCTACACCTAATAAAAGGTCACCCACTATTCCTTCTACTCCAAGCCTCTGCTATTATTAGTTTCTGCATGTATAGATTCTGGATATTTTATGTAAATGGATCATATAACATGGACTTTATTGACTGGCTTTTTAATTTAGCACGTTTTAAAGTTCATCCGCACTGTAGCGTGTATCCATACTTTTTATTCTGTTTTTGGTGAAATAACATTGTTTATACATTCATCATTTGATGGACACTTTGATTGTGTCTACTTCGGGACTATTATTAATAATACTACTATCAACATTTGTATACAAGTTTTTATGTAAACATATATGTTCAATTCTCTTGGGCATATAGCTAGGAGTGAAACTTCTTAGTTTTCTGATATAAGCTTTTTGAGAAATAGCTATACATAATAACCATTCTCACTGGCATGAGACAATATCTCATGATGGTTTTGATTTGGTTTTTCCTAGTAATCAGTGATTTTGAGAGGTTTTTTTTTTTTTTTTCATATGTTTGTTGGCTACATGAATGTCTTCCTTTGAGAAGTGTATGTTCATGTCCGGTGCCCACTAATTGATGGGGTTGATTTCTGTTTATTTTATAAAGCTGCTTGTGTTACTTGTAGAATCTGGTTATTAAACTGTCAGATGGATACATGGCAAAAGTCTTCTCCCATTGTGTAGGCTGTCTATTAACTCTAATGATGGTTTCTTTTGCTATTCAAAACCTCTTTAGTTTAATTAGACCCCACTTGTCTATTGTTGCTTTGGTTGCAATTGATTTTGGCATTGTTATCATGAAATTTTCATTGGTGCCTGATGTCCTGAATGTCTTTAACGGTATTGCCTAGACTTTCTTCTAGGACTTTTATACTTTTGAGTTTTATATTTAAGACTTTAATTCTTCTCGATTTAACATTTGTGTAAGGTGTAAGGAAGGAGCCCAGTTTTAACTTTCTTTCTACACAATTTGAATAACTTTTTTTTTTTTTTTGCCTTGACTAGACTAAAACTTGTTTTTGTTTTGACTGACTAAAACTTTCAATACAACACCGAATGGAATTGGCAAAAGCAGACATCCTTGTCTTGCTTCAGATATTAGCGGAAAAGCTTTCAGCATTGCTCAATAAAGTATAGTATTTTATCTCTAGGTTATTTGGCGATTTTATCAAGGTGAAAAATTTATTTTTTATTCTTTATTTATGGAGATTTTTTATTATACTTTAATTTCTGGGGTACATGTGCAGATTGTGCAGGATTGTTACATAGGTGTATACATGCCGTGATGGTTTGCTGCATCCATCCTCCCGTCATTTCCATTAGGTATTTCTCCTAATGCTATCCCTCCTTTATCCCCTCACCCCCTGCTATCACTCCCCTAGTCCCTCCACTCCACAACAAGCTTCAGTGTGTGATGTTCTGCTCCCTGTGTCCATGTGTTCTCATTGTTCAATATCCACTTATGAGTGAGAACATGCGGTGTTTGGTTTTTTGTTCTTGTGTCAGTTTGCTGAGAATGATGGTTTCCAGATTCATCCATGTCCCTATGAAGGACATGAACTCATCATTTTTTATGGTTGCATAGTATTCCATGGTGTATATGTGCCACATTTTCTTTATTCAGTCTAACCCTGATGGGCATTGATGGGCATTTGGGTTGGTTCCAAGTCTTTGCTATTGTAAACAGTGCTGCAGTGAACATACCTGTGCATGTGTCTTTATAATAGAACTATTTATAACACTTTGGGTATATACCCAGTAATGGGATTGCTGGGTCAAATGGTATTTCCTGTTCTAGATCCTTGAGGGATCATCACACTGTCTGCCACAAGGGTTGAATTAATTTACACTCCCACTAAGAGTGTAAAAGCATTCCCATTTCTCCATATCCTCTCCAGCATCTGTTTTCTCCAGATTTTTTAATGATTGCTATTTTAACTGACATGACATGCCATCTCAAAGTGGTTTTGATATATATTTCTCTAATGATCAATGATGATGAGCTTTTTTTCATGTTCGTTGGATAAATAAATGTCTTCTTTTGAAGTGTCTGCTCATATCCTTCACCCACGTATTGACGTGGTTGTTTGTCTTTTTCTTGTACATTTGTTTAAGTTCTTTGTAGATTCTGGACATTAGCCATTTGTCAGATGGGTGGGTTGCAGAAATTTTTCCCATTCTTTTGGTTACCAGTTCATTTTAATGATAGTTTCTTTTGCTGTGCAGAAGCTCTTAAGTTTAATTAGTTCCCTTTTGTCTATTTTGGCTTTTGTTGCCAATGCTTTTAGTGTTTTAGTCATGAAGTTCTGGCCTATGCCTATATCCTGAATGGCATTGCCTAGGTTTTCTTCTAGAGTTTTTATGGGGTTAGGTCTTATGTTTAAATCTTTAATCCATCTGAGGTTAATTTTTGTATAAGGTGCAAGGAAGTGGTACAGCCTCATCTTTCTGCAAGTGGCTAGCCAGTTTTCCCAACACTGTTTATTAAACAGAGAATCCTTTCCCCGTTGCTTGTTTTTGTCAGGTTTGTCAAAGATCAGATAATTGTAGATGTCTGGGGTTACTTCTGAGGCCTCTGTTGTGTTCCATTGGTCTATATCTCTGTTTTGTTATCAGTGTCATGCTCTCTTGATTACTGTAGCTTTTAGTATAGTTTGAAGACAGGTAGTGTGATGCCTCCAGCTTTTTTTTTTTTTTTTTTTTTTTTTGCTTATGATTATCTTTGCTATGTGGGCTCTTTTTTGGTTTCATATGAGGTTTAAAGTGTTTTTTTCCAGTTGTGTGAAGAAGTTCAATGGTAGCTTGATGGGGATAGCATTGAATCTATAAATTTTGGGGGCAGTATGGCCATTTCACAACATTCATGCTTCCTATCCATGAACATGGAATGTTGTTACATCTGTTTGTATCCTCTTATTTCCTTGAGCAGTGGTTTGTAGCTCTGTTTGAAGAGGTCCTTCACATCCCTTGTTAGTTGTATTCCTAGGTATTTTATTCTCTTTGTAGAAATTATGAATGGGAGGTGGTTTATGATTTGGCTCTCTGTTTGTCTGTTATTGGTGTATAGAAGTGCTTGTGATTTCTGCACATTGATTTTGTACTCTGAGGATTTGCTGAAGTTGCTTATCAGTTTAAGGAGATTTTGGGCTGAGATGATGGGGTCTTCTAAATATACAATCATATCATCTGCAACTAGAGACAATTTGACTTCCTCTTTTCCTAATTGAATACGCCTTATTTCCTTTTCTTGCCTGATTGCTCTGGGTAGAACTTCCAGTACTATGTGGAATTAGAGTGGTGAGAGAGGGTACCCTTGTCTTGTGCCAGTTTTGAAAGGAACACTTCCAGTTTTTGCCCATTCAGTAAGATATTGGTTGTGGGTTTGTGGTAAATAGTTTTTATTATTTTGAGATACATGCCATCAATACCTAGTTTATTGAGAGCTTTTAGCATAAAGGGCTGTTGAGTTTTGTCAAAGTCCTTCTCTGCATCTATTGAGATAATCATGTGATTTTTGTCTTTGGTTCTATTTATGTTAAGGATTGCATTTGTAGATTTGAGTATGTTAAACCAACCTTGCATCCCAAAGATGAAGTCGAATTGATCCTGATGGATACGTTTTTTGATGTGCTGTTGGATTTCATTTACCAGTATTTTATTAAGGATTTTCCCATCAATATTCATCATGGATATTGACCTGAAGTTTTCTTTTTTAATGTGTATCTGTCACGTTTTTGTATCAGGATGACGTTGGTCTCATAAAATGCTGTAGGGAGGATTCTCCATTTTTGTATTATTTGGAATCGTTTCAGAAGGAGTGTTTGAACTCCTCTTCATATGTCTGGTAGAACTTGGCTGTGAACTCATCTGGTCCTGGACTTTTTTTGGTTGGTAGGCTATTAATTGCTGTCTCAACTTCAGACCTTGTTATTGGTCTATTCAGGAATTAAACTTTCTCCTGGTTTAGACTTGGGAGGGTGTAAGTGTCCAAGAATATATCAATTTCTTCTAGATTTACTGGTTTATGTGCGTGGAGAAGTTTGTAGTATTCACTGATGGTAGTTTGTTTTTCTGTGGAATAGGTGGTGGTATCCCCTTTATCATGTTTATTGCAACCATTTGACTCTTCTCTCTTTTCTTTTTTATTAGTCTGGCTAACAGTTTATTCTGTTAATCTTTTCAAAAAACAGCTTCTGGATTTGTTGATTTTTCAAAGTTATTTTTGTCTCTATTTCCTTCAGTTCTGCTCTGATCTTAGTTATATCTGGTCTTCTGCTAGCTTTTGAATTTGTTTGATCTTGGTCCTCTAGTTCTTTTAATTGTGATATTAGGGCCTCAATTTTAGATGTTTTCTCCCTTCTCATGTGGGTATTTAGTGCTATAAATTTCCCTCTATACACTGCTTTAAATGTGTCCCAGAGATTCTGGTACATTGTGTCTTCATTCTCATTGGCTTTGAAGAACATCTTTATTTCTGCCTTCATTTCATTATTTATCCAGTAGTCACTCAGGAGAATGTTCAATTTCCATTTGGTTGTGTGATTTGAGTGAATTTCTTGATCCTGAATTCTAGTTTGATTGCACTAGTATGGCAAACACTGATAGTCCTTGTTGTGAACTGTTTAGAGAATTATTCAAAACAAATGCATTTGACACTCCTGATTCACCACTCATGAAAGGAAAGTTTCAAGTTTAGTGGCTCTATACATAATATATTTGACCATATGTAAAGAACCAAGGAACATAACAAAGTTATAGCCCTGGTTTCTGCAGGTGGTCATGTAATCATAGCTGGTATTGATGACTACCTTCTTCTACTAACCATTCTGTATTCCCTTTGCCTTCAACAAGCATTTCAGTAGGTCATGATTTTTTTTTTTTTTTTTTTTTCGTTGTGGAGTGACCCAAGCCTTCATTCCTGAGGGGCCTGGGCCATTTGTACTTCTGATTGGATTAGGCTGTAGTAGTTTCCCATTGACCTTAATGACAGAACATGATAATACTAAGAGATTCCCTAATGGATCTCCTGTATTCCACAAATACTCTTCATCACTTCCATTGTGAAGTTGCAGGCTAATTTCATCTTGATAGTCTGGGTTAATCACCCCAGCCAACACTGAAACTCTCTTCTTAGCCTGTTGATTTAAAGGTAGGAGGAGCCCAAAGTGTTCAGGTGGCAATATTAACTTCCAGTTTAATGACATTGTTGTTGTATTTCCTGATGGCAGCATCCCTCCGTCTAGAACTAAAACCTCTAGGACAGCAGAACTTAATGTCATGGGAACAGGAAGTAAACATTTGATGGTGAGTGGTGCCACTTCCACTTCCACCCCTCGATTTCTCGATCCATGAATCCTGGCTATGGGAGAAACTACCATATATTGGACGCTGATTCAGAGCATACATGGCCCTGCAAAGTATTGTCACCTAGTTGGCATTGTAATTGTGACTTCAATAGGCCATTCCACTGTTCTATCAATCCAGCTGCTTCAGGATGATGGGGAACATGGTAAGATCAGTGAATTCTATGAGAATGAGCCCACTGTGGCACTTCCTAATTGAAGAGACAGTCTGGTCACAATTATGTTTCAGGGCATGCAATCAATGAGAAGTTTCAAATCCCTGGCTGAGTTTTTTACATAGTTTTTTTGGAGACTTCTTCTGTCCCAGAAACAACTAAAAGGTCAGAATTAAGGTCCAGTGTCTGCTTAATTCCTCCCCAGAGTGGCAAACATTGAGAGGGCAGGAATATAGTGCCAGGGCAACAGTTTACTTCTGGTGTTTCCTGAGGCTTTCTGAAACCAAAAATAAACACATATGGGAGGGCAGCAAATTAGATTCAGAGCAGTATTCAAGATTTTGATGTTCACTGTAAGTTGGCCCCTGATTGGGAAATAATGGCAGAGAAACCAGTTAGTTCCAGTGCAGACTTTTACTTCTGTTGCTCACTGTAAATTCTCCTTAGATTGGGAAGAAACAACAGGCAAGCCTTTAAGTGTCTAGAACTAGTAGTAAAGATCTAACATGGTTAAAGAACACTTACAAAAACTGGAAGAGGTAGCTGTCTCCTTAAAGGGGTAGGCATCCACATAAAGAAGGAAAGACTGGGAAAAGTCAAAGAAATAAATTACCCCAAAATATATATTATGATACACACATTGCATTAGTTCTGTTCCTCTGAGAGAACCCTGGCTAATATAGTCAATGGTAAAATGAAGAAGAAAATTAAATAAAGATAGATGATGATAGATAGATAGGTAGGTAGGTAGGTAGGTAGGTAGATAGATAGATAGATAGATAGATACAAATGATAATAGAAGGGCAACAAATGAAAACCTAAGGGATATAGTAAAAGAAATGTGAAGAGAACATTTTATAGCAATAAGCACCTACATCAAAAAGTAGGAAAATATAAAATAACCAACCTAACAATGTATCTTAAGGAATAAGAAAAGCAAGAGGAAACCAAACTCAATTAATGGAGCAAAATAAATAATAAAAATTAGAACTGAAATAAATAAAATAGAAACATCATCAAACTGAATAGTTGTTGTTTTGAAAAAATAAATACACTCAAACATTTAGCCTGACTATATAAGCAAAGAGAGAGATGACACAAATAAAATGAGACATGAAAACGATGATATTACAACCAATACTTAAAAAATTGAAAGGATCACCAGATGTTCCTGTGAGCAACTATATGTTAATAAGTTAGAAAACCTGGGAAAAAATTGGTAAATTCCTAGACACATACAACCTACCATAAATGAACCATGAAGAAATCCATAACCTGAACAGACCAATGCCAAGTAATGAGGTGAAAGCATAATAAAAAGTCTCTCAGCAAATAAAATCCTAAGACCCAAAGGCTTCACTGCTGAATTTTACTAAACTTGAAGAACTAATACCAATTTTCTTCAAACTATTCGTAAATACAAAGTAGGTGAAAATATTCCCAAACTCAGTCTTTGAAGCTAGTATTATCTTGTTACCAAAACTAGACAAAGATACATTAAAAAAAAAAACTACAGTCTCATATTTTTGATGAATATTGATGAAAAATCCTCAAGAAAGTACTAGTAAACCAAATTCCACAACATATTTAAGAGATCTTCATCAGGACCGTATGGGATTTATCCCTGGAGTGTAAGGATGGTTCAACATGTAGGAATTATTCAAATATTATACTTTATATAATAAAGGACAAAAAGGAAAATAAAGGACAAAAATGGTTCTATCAATTGATGCTGAAGGAGTATTTGATATAATTCAAAATCCCTTTTTTGATGATAAAAACCATCAAAAAAATAGAAGAAAAATACCCATGTATGACAGACCTAGTTGGAGAAATCTAAAGACTTTCCTTCAAGATCAGAAGAATAAAATAAACTCTACACTTTAACCTCATCTCCTCTACAGTTTGAATTTCTTTTGTCTCAATTTACACATTTTCTTATTGCCTATTACTTAACAGATGCTTTAGCTATTAATGTTTATGATAGGTTTGTTTTTTGGGCTTCATACTAAAGTTATAAGTAGTTCATACCACAATTACAGTAGTAGTGTATAATGGATTTCACTGTGTACTTACTTTTTCTATTAGACCTTATATACATTTGATCCTTCCTTCCTTCCTTCCTTCCTTCCCTCCCTTCCTCCCTCCCTTCTTCCCTCTTTCTTTTCTCTCTCTCTCTTTCTTTCTTTCTTTTTTTCTTTCTTTCTTTCTTTCTTTCTTTCTTTCTTTCTTTCTTTCTTTCTTTCTTTCTTTCTTTCTTTCTTTCTTTCCTTCTTTCTTTCCTTCTTCCTTCCTTCCTTCCTT
>NW_022436948.1:37188166-37246551 GCF_009761245.1 Sapajus apella
TCTCTCTCTCTCTCTCTCTCTCTCTCTCTCTCTCTCTCTCTCTCTCTCCAGATTTCTCTTTTCTTTTTGGCACTAGGCAGCTCCTTGAGCCCAGGATTGTCTCGATTCTATTGAGTGCCACCATTCCCATATAGGAGAGGACCCAAACTGGATATCCCAGTAGTGTAAAAAGGCTGTCTAGGAGTCTGTACTGAGGATATCTGTGGAACAAGCACTTTACAGGTGCTGCTTAATAGTGACGCTGATTTAGCATTCTCTTTGGCTGAGTTACAGAGCTGTGTTTTCTGTAGTCCAGCCTCTAGACTTTGTCGATCCACTGAGATAGTTCCCCTTTCAGGCACTACCAAAGCTTTCTGTGAGTTGAGTCATGGATAGATCTCTCACTAGAAAACCAAAGAAGTTGGGGAAGATGTCAATCTCATTTTTGTAGTATAAAAACCTTGAGTCAGGGAGAAATATTCTGATATGTAAAGCTTGGAAAGGCAAATGTGCAAGCAAATATAAAAATTAACTATTATTTATAATGTTATTACAAGTTGTAAGTTTAAAAATTTATTTAATAAGTAAAATAATACTTTTTATATGTACAATGTGGTAATGTATATAGGTATATTGTAAACCATAGAAAGATTATTAACACAATACGAGTAAAAGATATTGCTAAAACACCAATAATGGCCATGAGAAATCAAAAATTGCAAAGTAAGAGGAAAAAACATTCAGATAGGAAAAACAGAAAACAAATGGTAAGAAGACATATTTACTTTCAAACATATAGTTACCTTAAATGTAAGTGATCTAATTACTACACCACAAAGAAAAGGCTGAAATTTTCAGATTTTATAAAAATAGTCCCAGTATACGTACTGTTCACTAAGAACTCAAATTTAATATGCAAATGCAAGCATATAAAGTAAAACAATAGAAAAATGTAGGCCTGGCATGGTGACTCATGCCTGTAATGCCAATATTTTGAGAGGCCAAAGTGGGCAGGTCAAATAAAAGAATTGTAACATTCAATGCTTATATTTGAAAAAAAAAAAATCCCATGATTATAAAATGTTCTAGCATGAGAAATTAGAAAAAAATTAGAAAGATTCTGTGCAAGCAGAAAAAGAAGGAACATGGGCAGAAATCAACAAAACTGAGCATAGGTAAACAATCTACAAAAGATCAATGAAACCAAATGCTGGTTCTTTGACAAGATAAATAAAATTGGGAAATTCCAGCCAGACTGCCCAAGTTAACAGTGAAGGGGGTTTCAAGTATAAATAATAGTACAGAACATGAATTATTCTTGCATACCTTCTAGATTAAATGGATAAAATTAAAATATTTTATGAGCAATTATATGCCTGTGAATTGACAGCGTATGTGAAATAGACAAATTCCTTGAAAGACACAAATTGCCAAAGTTCACTCAAGAACATTTGATAACCTGAAAGAACCTGTATTTATTAAACAAATAGCTTTCATATGCAAAACTCTGCTACAATGAAAATTTAAGGTTCTGATGATTACAATTGTGAATTCTTTTAAACATTTACGAGGATAACAATACAAATTCTATAAAACCCCATAAAGATATAGAAAATCCAGTAAGTCAGTTCAAATAATTTTTAAGACCAGCATTGCCTTAATATTCAAAAAAGACAAATTTGTTACAAGAGAAAAAAAGACTAATCTAATATCTCTAATAAACATATGTTCAAAAATACTTTAAAAATACTAAAATAATTAATCCACCATTCATCACCACGGCTAAATAGCTTTTATCCCACGAATGCCAGTTTGGATCCATATTCACAAAACATCAATGTAACTTATTATGTTTACACATTAAAGAAAAAATCTACAGGTGCATCTCAATAGAAGCAGAAAAATCACCTGACAAAATTTAACATCCATTCATGATTTCAAAAACTTTCACTATTAAAGCCCTCAGAAAGCTAGAGAAAGAATGGAAACTTCTCAAATTAATAACACTATCTTCAAAAGTAAAAAAGGCAAGGCCATCTACTCAAACTGCACCTATTTAAAAGCAAATTAGAGTGTCTACTCAGAGCAATCAGAAGAAAACAACACAACAATGCATGCAATTTGGAAAGGAAAAGATAAAAGTGTCTTTATTGGCATGTAACAATCTTCTATTTTAAAAGTCACAAAATATCTACAGAAGACCTAGCAAAACTCATAAGTGACATTACTCAAGTTGTAGTATAATAGTTTGATATAAAATTGTAATTATTTCCTATGTAGAATAATACAAAATGAAAATCAAAATAAAATATTACCATTTACAATAATACTAAAACTATAATGTACTTAGGTATAATTATGCAGTGCATGTAAGATCTGTGTGCTAAAAACTGCAAATACCAAAAAAGTATATCAAAATAATCCTATTAAATTTAGAAATATATCATATTCAAGGGTAGGAAGCTTTAATACAATGAAGATGTCAATTCCCCTCACAGTGACTCATAGATTAATGACATCTCAATGAAAATGCCAACATAATTTTTGTGAATGACCAGAAGCATACTCGAAATGTTATACGGAAATGTAAAGCAAATTAAAGTAAAAACAAAATTAAAAATAAAAATTAGAGCCATGACACTACCTGATTTTAAAATTTACACAAAACCATAGAAATCAAAACAGTAAATTATCAAATATATATTTAGAATAATGAACAAAAACAGGTTAGAGTCCAGAAATAAGCCCAATCATATACAATTAAGCTATAATTAATTAACTTTTATCAAGATCCAAAGGGAATTCAAAGGAGAAAGTATATTCTTTTAATAAATTTTCCTGTTGTATGGACATATGATAAAAAATAAACTCATATATAAGTGTATGTGTATATAAATGGATAAACATATTAATGTAAAAAATTATAAACCTTTTTGAAGATAACATAGGAAGAAACCTTCATGATTTTGGCTTAAACAAAAATTCTTTTTATATTGAGAAAAGAAAAAATGATAAATTAATTGCATTAAAATTAAGATCTTTTCTTTCTGAATGACACTCTTCAGAGACTAAAAAGTCAAGCCTAGACTCAGAGAAAATATCTTTTAATTTTACATATTTAAGGAAGTACTTGCCATAGTTGTGTGCTGCTATAATAAAATAGCTATGACTGGGTAATTTATAAGGAACAGAAATTTTGGGCTTAAAGTTCTGGAGGTTGAGAAGGCTAAGACCAAGTTACCAGCAAGTTAGCGCCAGGTTTCTTTGCTTTCAAGATGGTTTCTTATATGCAGCATGCTCAGAATGGGAGGAGAATGTTGGATCCTTACATGGCAGAAAGGCAGAGCGGTTAAGAAAGCAAGACTGGGCCGGGCGCGGTGGCTCACGGCTGTAATCCCAGAACTTTGGGAAGCCAAGACAGGCAGATCACGAGGTGAGGAGTTCAAGTCCAGCCTGACCAACATGGTGAACCCTGTCTCCACTAAAAATACAAAACTTGGCCGGATGTGATGGGCCACAACTGTAGTCCCAGCTACTCGGGAGGCTGAGGCAGGAGAATAGCTTGGACCCGGGAGGTGGAGGTTGCAGTGAGCCAAGATCACTGGACCGCACTCCAGCCTGGGCTACAGAGGGCGACTCTGACTCAAAACAAACAAACAAACAAAAAAAAAAACAAAAAATAAAAAAAAGAAAGAAAAAGAAAGCAAGACTGAACTCACCCTGTTATAATAGAGCCAGTTCCACTCATGATGGGGGACCTCTTAAGGCCTAATCATATCTTAAAAATTCCAAGTTTTAATACTGTTACAATGACAAATTTCCATGAGTTTTTTTCTATTGTTAGACAGAGTCTTGCTATGTCGCTCAGGCTGGAGTGCAGTTGTGTGATCTCCTGCCTCAGACTTCTGAGTAGCTGAGATTACAGGTGTGCTCTACAACACCAGGCTAATTTTTGTATTTTTAATAGAGATGGTATTTCACCCTGTTGGTCTTGAACTCCTGACCTCAGGTGATCCTCCTGCCTTGGCCAACCAAAGTGTTAGGATTACAGGGGTGAGCCACCATTTCCAGTCCCACGTGAGTTTTAGAACAAGCAAACACTCAAATCATATTAACGTTTGTATTCAGAATGCATAATCTCAAGAATAAAGAGACAACAAATAACCACATTTTAGAAATGGGTAAAGATTGAATATAGTTGATTAAAAATATATATGTATATATATACTTTATATTTAAATGTAAATGTATATATATGCCTTATATATAAATATATGTTTATGCATATATATATATATATATATATAGGAGACTAATAAGCATATCACAATAGGCACATTAGGAATATCAAAATTAATACAACAATCAGATACTATTCCATACATTTTAGAATAGCTATAATTTAAAAAGTGGTAATAATTAAAGTGACAATACCAAGTGCTGACAAGGGTTTAGAGAATGAATACTCTCATAATTACTTACAAGAAATGCAAAATGACAGTCACTTTAAAAACCAGTTTGGTAGTTTTCAATAAAGTTAAACATACACTTTTATTACCTGAGTGAACCAAGTATCCTACTTGATTTAGTTTGGATTTTTGCCCCCCACTAAATAGCCTGTTGAAATGTGACCCCCAATGTTGGAAGTGGGACCTAGTAAGAGGTATTTGGGTCATGGCAGTTTATCCTTCATGAGTGCCTTGGTGCACTCCCTGTGGTAATTAGTTCTTGGTATGTTAGCTTAAACATGAGCTGGTTAACAGTGCATGGCACCCCTCCTCTCTCTTCCTCTCTCTCTCTCTCTCTCTCTCACCAAGTGACTCACAGGTTTCCCTTGCCTTCTGCCATCAGTGAAAGATTTCTGTGGCCCTCACTGGAAGCAGATGACAGCACTATGCTTCCTATACAGTCTGCAGTTACGTGAGTCTTATAAACCTTTTTTCTTCATAAATTAGCCAGCCTCAAATATTCCTTTGTAGCAATGCAGAATGGACCAACACATGACTCTTAGTCATTTATCAAAGCGAACTAAAAACTTATCTGTACACAAAAACCTGCTTCTACATGTTTATGGCAGTTTTAGTCTTTCATTGCCAAAAATCTGAAACAATCATAATGTCCCTCAACTGGGAAATGGATAAACAGAGGAAATAAATCCATCTAGTAGAAACTGAACAAAACACACAGCAGGTGCACATACCAATATGGATGACTCTGAAAGACATTATATTAAGTGAAATAAGGCAGACCTAAAAGGTTACATATTGGATGATTCTAAATACATATTTTTCTAAAAATTGCAAAAATGTAGTAACAAAAATCAATCTGGTAGTGCAGAGAGGGTTTGAGTACAATAGGACAGAGAAATCTTTCCCAGCACTGGAACTATTCTATATCTTGATTGTGGTCTGATTATATGACTGCATGGATTTATCAAAACTTGT
Organism: Sapajus apella; assembly: GCF_009761245.1. Taxonomy (NCBI): domain Eukaryota; kingdom Metazoa; phylum Chordata; class Mammalia; order Primates; family Cebidae; genus Sapajus; species Sapajus apella. The sequence continues at coordinate 37,193,590 of NW_022436948.1, forward strand.
AGACATATGTAATACAAAGATGAATGTTCTAGTATGCATATTATACCTCATAAAAAAATGGAAAAAAAGCCAAATGGTCAAAGTGGCCATAATAGACAAAAAAGTTTTTAAAAATAGAGTTTTCTGTTATTGAATAAAATATATAGCAATATGTAGTTAACATTATATTAACATACTCTATATAAAATTTTATATGGTTTTTAAAATGAGTATGTATGTTATACATTTAGAGTAATATTATAAGAAGGAATATTTTGTTCAAAAATTTCCAAAAAAGATTTAAAATATAGAAGAAACAGTAGTAGGGGCACAGGAAGATTTATAGAGCAGATTTTTTTTCATTAACAAGAGGTGCCTTTAAAAAAAGTCAAAATACATAGACATATCACAAAATTGATAAGCACTCGGCAAATAAGTATATAAAAATTCTCACATCATATGTCATTAGAGAATTACAAATAAGAAAAATTAGATACTATTATGCACCATTAGGATGGTTAAAATTCAAAATACTCATATCAAATATTGATAAAGATGTGGAGCAACAGGAGCTCACATTCCTTGTTGATGGAAATGCAAAATGGTACAGCCACTTTGAAAGATAGTTTGGCAGTTTCTTACAAAACTGAATACACTCTTATCATATGATCCACCGGTGGTGCTCCTGGATATTTATCCAAAAAATTAAAACTATGACTACAAATTAACCTATATAGAAATGTTTACAGCATCTTTATTCATAGTTGCCAACACCTGGAAGCAACCGAGATATCCTTTGATATTGTGAATACATAAACAAAGGATGGTACAGCCATACAGTGAGTAGAAAAGTAAACTGAATATCAAGCCATGAAAAGAAACATGGAGGAAACGAACATGCATATTGCTAAATAAAAGAATGCAATTGAAATTGTATGTACTACATAATTCTAACTGTATGACATTCTGGAAAAGACAAAACTATAGACAGGAAAAAAAACAAAACAAAACAAAACAAAAAACAGATGTTTCCAGGGCTCCCAAGAAAGAGATTTAAACAGGTGAAACAGAGCAAATTAATAAGGTAGTGAAACCATTCTGCATGATACTATACTGATGAATACAGGTAATTACACATTTATCAAAACCCATAGAATGTATTAGGTTGACACAGAAGTAATTGCAGGTTTTGCTATTAACAGCAAAAATCATAATTTTGCACCAACCTAATGCAACACAAAGGGTGAAGCCTAATGCAGTCTGTTGACTTTAGTTAATAACAACATATCAATATTAGTTCATCGATTATAACAAATGTATCATAACAATTCAGGGTGTTAATAAAAGTAGAAACTGAAAGACGGGATATTAGAGGATTTATGAGACCTGTCACTGCACAATATCTCTGTAAACTGAAAAAATTTGTTACTTTTGAGCAAAACAGAAACAAAACAAAAACAAAAAAACGTTTGTGCTGGACGCTTGCTTGTCTGTGCTGGACAAGTAGAGTCACATTGTACTTAGTTACAAGTTTGCTTTATCAACGTAAAAATGAGTAATATAAACAATAGTACAGTTTGAAAAATGCTTAACCTGATGAAGGGCAATTTTTAACCATACAGAAACGATCAGTTGAGTTGTTTGACTATGTGGTATATAAGAATCATTCTTTGCACATCAGAGCAAGTAGTCAGCAGCAGTATGCTTGAAGGACTAAAACAGAGAAGTACTTAGAATAGGATTAATATTGCTTGTGGTTTGCACAGAGTTAATTGTCTAGAAAACATAGTGTACATGGAAAAGACACAATCACATCACAAGTGAGTTACACTTCTCACAGAAATATGATGATTTAAACTAATATATATAAAATTAAAAATCAGGCACCCTGGCTTTTGGGTATATGAGTTATGTAGATGGTATACAAACAGCAGCAACAATAACAGCTAAGCAAAATATATGAAAGATAACTCAGGAGTACACTGATAAGAAACCACGAAGAAGGAAAAGTTGAAGATGATTACAGCAGTACATCTTTCATTAGAAATGCAGTAGGATGAATCTTTACAGTGGATAAAAATGGAAAGGCACAAATAAAGTAATAAGTAAAAAGGTCCTTTTGGAGGAAGCTCCCTTTTTACCACATGTGCTCATTTATCTTGGAGACATGGAGTTAGAGTCACTTTCAGGATAGATACAAGTTGGTTTTGTCAAGGAAGTAGGAAAGATTGAGAGAAGGCATTATTAGGGCATTAAACGATATGACATGTCCAGTTGAATTTAATTAGGGCAAAGGGATAAGTGATGGTTTTAGCACAAGAATTAAAACAGATGGTGAAAAAAGACAAATCTAGTATCTACAATCTGGAAAATGTCAGGCTTAGCATAGATAATGAAGTTCTAGAAAATAAAGAATGAAATAAAGGCTCTACTTGAAATGGCAAATGATTCTAGGAAGTAAAGCATGCATACACTACACTTAGAATATCTAAATAGATAATGACTATATTAGCTTAGGTCAGGTTCTCTGCTATATTAACTTAATGAGTCCAAAAATTGAAAAATTCTGGCAAGATAATAAATATTAAGCTAAAAAGGTTAAATTTTTATTTTAGAATGGAAATCATAAAGTATAATGGGCATGAGTCAAATTTTAAATTACTGTTATCAAATACCTTGCCACAAACTATATAACCTATTTCATTTTAAATTGGTAATTTGACCTATAGATAATATTTAGGAAAGATGAGCTTTAATTATTATCTATTTCTTGGATCGTGTATTTTCAAAATTATTACTAAAAAATAGTTATCTGTATTTTTATGCACTATCAGATGTCACATAATATCATAAACATAATTGATATACTACTATTTAATTCCAAGGTATATGAAAGGCTATCTTATCATCAACAGAAAGCACCTGCAGTTTTAAACAAAAGGATAAATTAATACTGGCTTTTTAATGGAATAAAAAAAGTAATTTATACAGAGAGAGAGATGATTCCCAAAAAAACATATGCTAAATATCATTATGGTCATAATACAGAAAAAATAAATGCAAGCAGCAATGAAGACTGCAGTATTAGGACTACCAGGATTTAGTCCATGCACAACCAATTAGAGTTTTATTCCTTTTAGAATAAAGCTTTCTCTAGTTATTCAGAGTATTGGAACCAGACAGCGTTTAAACCAGAGGACGCTGTTGATCTCCTCTGCTCAAAAAGGAGGTCCAAACAATCTGTACTCGACTGTTTCTGAAATGTTTGTCTATAGATTAGAAGAAAGGCAACTCCAGCTGACTCTATTTTCATTATCTCTATCTTTACAATTACAGGCAGACAACATCAAATCACCTGTAAATAAGCTGGTTATTTAGGAGAAAATCAGAGTCTAGGGAGGGGGTATAGAGATGTAAAAAAAAAATAAGTAAGACAAATGAAAAGAAAACAAACAAAACAATAGGTTAGCTGATGAGATGAAGAGAGAAAAAAATTAATGCTTGCTAATTATGAAAACAAAAATGCAAAAAAATGAGTAAAATAAACACTAATAAAGTTTTAAAACATCAACAATTAAAGCATATCTTTAAATGTATGATTAAATGGAATAGCAATGTGAAAATTATTTTAAAAAATTAAATAGTAAGGAGATATACCATGTACATGGATGATATACAATTCACAAGAAATTTTTTTTTCTCTATAGTGTGAGTTAGAGGTAATTTCATTCTTTTCTGAATAATCAGTTGTCAAGGAATTAGTTATTGAAATATTCTTTCTTTTCCCCTTGCTATGCAAACTAAACTGGTTATAAATCAAGGGACAATGTGTTTGAATTTGCTTATGAGCTCTCTGTTTTGTTATTTGGGTTTATTCACTTATTTTTATACAGTGTATTTCAACTGCTATAATTTTATTATAAATTTGTATGTGGGGGGGTTGGATCCAAGATGGCCATTTAGGAACAGCTCAGGATTGCAGCTCCCAGTGAAAGCGCAGAGGGTGAGTGGACGCCGTGTTTTTATTGCCCACAGACTAGGAAATTCCCGGGCAGAGGTGCTCCACGCTCGCCAGCGCGGCTGTGCCGGCCAGCGCCGCTGCTCTGCCCCGCGCGGCTGCTTTGTTGGCGCCCCGGAGCCGCGGTTCTCCGTACAAAATACACGGGTCTGGGTGCCCTTTTGGCTGGTGGTTGGAGCCACGGGAAGTCGCCCATACGCTGGTTCAAAAAGGGGACTGAGCAGAGAACCAGGACAGTAGATTCCAGGGCAAAAAAAAAAAAAAAGAAAAAAAAGCGCCACAAACCTCAGTGCCGCTGTTTAAGCCAGCGCAGTGAGTGGCCGCAGGGGAAAACAAACAGACCCCGGCGCCTCTTCAACAGGCGACTGGAACACCAACTTAAAAAAGGCTCTGAGGCAGGGAGCCAGGCGATCAGGCTCGGCTGGCCCCACCCCCACAAAAGAACAGCAACCAGAAACTCTGGATTGAGAGTTTCACAGCAAGCGCAGCTGAACCCGGGACTGTCCAGCTCTGTGGGGGAGGGGCGTCCGCCATTACCAGGGAGCCCGCCGTTGCCAAGGCAACCCGCCATTGCTGAGGCAGCCCGCCGTTGCCAAGGCAACCCGCCACAGCAGAGACTCCGCCCCAACAGAGGCAGGCCACCATCGCCAAAGCAGTTCTAACTACACCCATATAAACAGGACTGCAGGGAAGTTCACTCGGCAGCGGGGCGGAGCCCACAGCAGCTCAGCAAAGCTGCTATAGGCGACAGTGACTAGGCTGCCTCCTTGCTGGGCTGGGCAGGTCTGAAGGAAAAAAAAAAAAAAAAGAAGGCAGCAGCATAACGGAAACTCATAAATAAAGCCCTAAATCCCTGGGACAGAGCACCCGGGAACAAAAAGCAGTTTATGAGTTCTCCTGCAGCAGACCTAAAAGTACCTGCCCAGCAGCTCTGAATGAACAACAACAGAGCTCGCAACTCACCATTTGAGCTCCTATAAAGAAAAGACCGTCTCCTCAAGCAGCTCCCTGATGCCCATATATCCAAAAAGACACCTCATAAAAGAGAGATCAGATTGACACTAGGCGGGTATCCTTCTGGGACAAAGATAGCAGAAGAAAAAAACAGGTAACAACCCTTGCTGTTCAACAGCTGCTGCAGGTGAACCCCAGGCAAGCAGGGCCTGGAGTGAACCTCAGCAGACCTACAGCAGAGGGGCCAGACTGTCAGAAGGAAAACCAAGAAACAGAAATAACCTCATCATCAACAAACAGACTGTCAATCTGAAAGATTTGAGACCCAATCTGAAAGCCAGCAACTACAAAGTCGACAGGTGAATAAATCCTTAAGGATGGGAAGAAACCGGCGCAAAAAGGATGAAAACACCCGAAACCAGAACACCTCTCCTCCTAAAAGGGATCACAACTCCTCACCAGCAAGGGAACAAGGTTGGATGGAGAATGAATGTGATGAAATGACAGAATCAGAATTCAGAAGATGGGTAGTAAGAAACTTCTGTGAACTTAAAGAACATGTTCTAACCAAATGCAAAGAAACTAAGAACCTTGAAAAAAGATTTGACGAAATGCTAACAAGAATGGACAAAATAGAAAGGAATATAAGTGAATTGATGGAGCTGAAAACCGCAACACGAGAACTTCGTGAAGCATGCACAAGTATCAACAGCCGACTTGACCAAGCAGAAGAAAGGATATCAGAGGTCGAAGATCAACTCAATGAAATAAAACGGGAAGGCAAGACTGGAGAAAAAAGGGTAAAAAGGAATGAACAAAGTCTCCAAGAAATGTGGGACTATGTGAAACGACCTAATCTACGTTTGATAGGCGTACCCGAATGCGATGAAGAGAATGAATCCAAGCTGGAAAATACTCTTCAGGATATTATCCAGGAAAACTTCCCCAACCTAGCAAGGCAGGCAAACATTCAAGTCCAGGAAATACAGAGAACACCACAAAGATATTCGTCAAGAAGAGCAACCCCAAGGCACATAATCGTCAGATTCACCAGGGTCGAAATGAAGGAGAAAATACTAAGGGCAGCCAGAGAGAAAGGTCGGGTTACCCATAAAGGGAAGCCCATCAGACTCACAGCAGATCTTTCAGCAGAAACCCTACAAGCCAGAAGAGAATGGGGGCCAATATTCAACATCCTTAAAGAAAAGAACTTTCAACCCAGAATCTCCTATCCAGCCAAACTAAGCTTCATAAGTGAAGGAAAAATAAAATCCTTTGGGAACATGCAAGTACTAAGAGATTTCGTCACCACCAGGCCAGCTCTACAAGAGCTCCTGAAAGAGGCTCTACACATATAAAGGAACAACAAGTACCAGCTCAACTAAAGGGCAAAACAGCCAGCTAGCACCAAAATGGCAGTATCAAATTCACACATAACAATATTAACCCTAAATGTAAATGGACTAAATGCCCCAATCAAAAGACACAGACTGGCAAATTGGATAAAAAGACAAAACCCATCGGTGTGCTGTATCCAGGAAACCCATCTCACATGCAAGGATACACAAAGGCTCAAAATAAAGGGATGGAGGAAGATTTACCAAGCAAATGGAGAGCAAAAAAAAGCAGGAGTTGCAATTCTCATCTCTGATAAATTAGACTTTAAAGCAACAAATATCATAAGAGACAAAGAGGGACATTACATAATGGTAAAAGGATCAATGCACCAAGAAGAGCTAACGATCCTAAATATATATGCACCCAATACAGGAGCACCCAGATACATAAGGCAAGTTCTTAATGACTTACAAAGAGACTTAGACTCCCACACAATAATGGTGGGAGACTTTAACACCCCATTGTCAACATTAGACAGATCAACCAGACAGAAAATTAACAAGGATATCCAGGACTTGAACTCAGACCTGGACCAAGCAAACCTAATAGACATTTACAGAACTCTCCACCCCAAAGCCACAGAATATACATTCTTCTCAGCACCACATCACACCTACTCTAAAATTGACCACATAATTGGGAGTAAATCACTCCTCAGCAAATGAAAAAGAACGGAAATCGTAACAAACAGTCTCTCAGACCACAGTGCAATCAAGTTAGAACTCAGAATTCAAAAACTAACTCAGAACCGCACAGCTTCATGGAAACTGAACAACTTGCTCTTGAATGTTGACTGGATAAACAATGAAATGAAGGCAGAAATAAAGATGTTCTTCAAAACCAACGAGAATGAAGACACAACATACCAGAATCTCTGGGACACATTTAAAGCAGTCTCTAGAGGAAAATATATAGCAATAAGTGCCCACATGAGAAACAAGGAGAGATCAAAAATTGACACCCCATCGTCAAAACTGAAAGAGCTAGAGGAGCAAGATCAAAAAAACTCAAAGTCTAGCAGAAGACAAGAAATAGCTAAGATCAGAGCAGAACTGAAGGACATAGAGACACAAAAATCCCTTCAAAAAATCAATAAATCCAGGAGCTGGTTTTTTGAAAAGATCAACAAAATAGACAGACCACTAGCCAGATTAATAAAAAAGAAAAGAGAGAATAAGCAAATTGATGCAATAAAAAACGATAAAGGGGATATCACCACAGATTCCACAGAAATTCAAACCATCATCAGAGATTATTACAAACAACTCTATGCACACAAACTAATAAACCTGGAAGAAATGGATAAATTCCTGGACACTTGCCTCCTGCCAAGCCTAAACCAGGAAGAAGCCGAAACCCTGAACAGACCCATAACAAGGTCTGAAGTTGAGGCAGCAATTAAGAGCTTACCACCCAAAAAAAGCCCAGGTCCAGATGGGTTCACAGCTGAATTCCACCAGACATACAAAGAGGAGCTGGTACCATTTCTTCTGAAACTATTCCAAACAATACAAAAAGAGGGAATTCTTCCCAAATCATTTTATGAGACCAACATCATCCTGATTCCAAAACCCGGCAGAGACTCAACAAGAAAAGAAAACTACAGGCCAATATCCATGATGAACATAGATGCAAAAATCTTCAACAAAATACTGACAAGCCGATTGCAACAGCACATCAAAAAGCTTATCCACCATGATCAAGTAGGCTTCATCCCGGGGATGCAAGGCTGGTTCAACATACGCAAATCTATAAACGTAATTCACCACATAAACAGAACCAAAGACAAAAACCACATGATTATCTCAATTGATGCAGAGAAGGCCTTTGACAAAATTCAACAACCCTTTATGCTAAAAACACTCAATAAGCTAGGTATCAATGGAATGTATCTCAAAATAATAAAAGCTATTTATGACAAACCAACAGCCAATATCATACTGAATGGGCAAAAACTGGAAGCATTCCCCTTGAAATGTGGCACCAGACAAGGATGCCCGCTCTCACCACTGCTATTCAATATAGTATTAGAAGTTCTAGCCAGAGCAATCAGGCAAGAAAAAGAAATAAAGGGCATTCAAATAGGAAAGGAGGAAGTCAAATTGTCTCTATTTGCAGACGACATGATTGTATATCTAGAAGACCCCATCGTCTCAGCCCCAAACCTCCTGAAACTGATAAGCAAGTTCAGCAAAGTCTCAGGATACAAAATCAATGTACAAAAATCACATGCATTCCTATACACCAGTAACAGACTTAAAGAGAGCCAAATCAAGAACAAACTTCCATTCACAATAGCCACAAAGAGAATAAAATACCTAGGAATACAACTAACAAGGAATGTAAAGGACCTCTTCAAGGAGAACTACAAGCCACTGCTCAAAGAAATAAGAGAGGACACAAACAGATGGAGAAACATCCCATGTTCATGGTTAGGAAGAATCAATATCGTGAAAATGGCCATACTGCCCAAAGTAATTTACAGATTCAATGCTATCCCCATCAAGCTACCAATGACCTTCTTTGCAGAACTGGAAAAAACCACCTTAAACTTCATATGGAACCAAAAGAGAGCCCGCATAGCCAAGTCAATTCTAAGCAAAAAGAAAAAAGCAGGGGGCATCACAATACCAGACTTCAAACTATACTACAAGGCTACAGTAATCAAAACAGCATGGTACTGGTACCAAAACAGAGATATAGACCAATGGAACAGAACAGAGGTCTCGGAGGCAACACAACCTTTCTACAACCATCTGATCTTTGACAAACCAGACAAAAACAAGCAATGGGGAAAGGATTCCCTGTTCAATAAATGGTGTTGGGAAAGCTGGCTAGCCAGGTGCAGAAAGCAGAAACTGGACCCCTTCCTGACACCTTACACTAAAATTAACTCCAGATGGATTAAAGACTTAAACATAAGACCTAACACCATAAAAACCCTAGAAGAAAATCTAGGCAAAACCATTCAGGACGTAGGTGTAGGCAAGGACTTCATGACCAAAACACCAAAAGCATTGACAACAAAAGCCAAAATAGACAAATGGGACCTAATCAAACTCCACAGCTTCTGCACAGCAAAAGAAACAATCATTAGAGTGAATCGGCAACCAACAGATTGGGAAAAAATTTTTGCAGTTTACCCATCTGACAAAGGGCTGATATCCAAAATTTACAAAGAACTAAAGCAGATTTACAAGCAAAAAACTAACAAGCCCATTCAAAAGTGGGCAAAGGATATGAACAGACACTTCTCAAAAGAAGACATACGTGAGGCCAACAAACATATGAAAAAATGCTCATCATCACTGGTCATCAGAGAAATGCAAATCAAAACTACACTGAGATACCATCTCATGCCGGTTACAATGGCGATCATTAAAAAATCTGGAGACAACAGATGCTGGAGAGGATGTGGAGAAATAGGAACACTTTTGCACTGTTGGTGGGAGTGTAAATTAGTTCAACCATTGTGGAAGACAGTGTGGTGATTCCTCAAGGATCTAGAAATAGAAATTCCATTTGACCCAGCAATCCCATTACTGGATATATATCCAAAGGATTACAAATCGTTCTACTATAAGGACACGTGTACACGAATGTTCATTGCAGCACTGTTTACAATAGCAAAGACCTGGAACCAACCCAAATGCCCATCGACGATAGACTGGATAGGGAAAATGTGACACATATACACCATGGAATATTATGCAGCCATAAAAAACGATGAGTTTGGGTCCTTTGTAGGGACATGAATGAACCTGGAAACCATCATTCTCAGCAAACTGACAGAAGAGCAGAAGATCAAACACCGCATGTTCTCACTCATAGGCGGTTGTTGAACAATGAGAACACATGGACACAGGGAGGGGAGCACTACACACTGGGGTCAGTTGGGGGGAAATAGGGGAGGGACGGTGGGGGGTGGGAAGCTGGGGAGAGATAGCAAGGAGAGAAATGCCAGATGTAGGTGATGGGGAGGAAGGCAGCAAATCACACTGCCAGGTGTGTTCCTATGCAACAATTTTGCATGTTCTTCACATGTACCCCAAAACCTAAAATGCAATAAAATAAATAAATGGGAAAAAAATTTGTATGTGAAGTAAAATAAATCCTTCATTCTTATTTTTTCCTTTGAAAAGGCCTTAACTATTTATGGTTATTGTGCTTCCTGTCAATGTTGCAATTAGCTTGGAAAATTTTAATTCTTTTTTGAAATTATGATTGTGATTGCATTGTATCCTAAAGTAATATGGGATAAACTTGCATGTTTAAAATAATAAATTTCCAATGCATGAGCAAGTTCTATCTCCCAATTTAATTAGTTTTTTTTTTTCAATAATGTTGTATAGTTTTAGGTTATTCTAAATTATTTAATATTTTTGGTGACATTGAAAATAGTGACTTCCTGAAAACATTTGCTTTTGCAAATTAGTTTTTGTACAAATGAAGAAAGAATGAGTTTCATTTAATAGTGCATATAGCCATCATTATGTTATATATTTTTTTACTTATTTATTGCATTTTAATTTTCAGATGCTTTCACTAAAATATTCGTTTCCAAAGCACTGTGACTTTATTATTGTTTCCAGTATGTTAAAAAAATCTTACATACAACTCATCTAAATCAAGATTAACTCAATAATTAGTTGAATTAATGAATGAATGTATAAACAATGACTATCCTTTCTAAAACCCAATTTGCAAGGTCTCATGAAAAATGATATTCAGTTCTCATGGTTGTTTAATAGACTTGAATTTATTGATTAGTTTAACAACCTTAATTCAGAGACCCTCCATCAAACTACAATTTTAAACATGTACTTTGTCCTACCTTTATATTTAGTGAAATATCACTTCTTTTCCCTTCATTGCTCCCTTTTCCAGTCTCCCTCAATCATGGCTAGTTCTGTGTAAAGAATATAATAGTGAGAATAGAAGTGAGAAAAAGTCAAGGGAAAATAATCAGGATTTACAAATAAACAATTATTTCAATTCCTTCTTTCATCATCTGTTCCCAGAAATGCTTCAATAATGAGTTTAAAGGACCAGTAATGTGCCGAGTGTAATGGCTCATGCCTGTAATCCCAGCACTTTGGGAGGCCGAGGCATGCGGATCACGAGGTCAAGAGACCGAGACCATCCTGGCCAACATGATGAAACGCAGTCTTTACTGAAAATACAAAAATTAACTGGGTGTGGTGGCGTGTGTCTGTTGTCCCAGCTTCTCGGGAAGCTGAGGCAGCAGAATCGCTTGAACTTGGGAGGTGGAAGTTGCAGTGAGCCAAGATTGCACCACTGTGGTTGGGTAATGCAGTAATGTATATGGTAGAAAGGAAACTTTGAATTTTATACTCACACTGTTAAGGAGAATAACCACAACTTCTCAGAAGCAAAATACACATAAAAGACATAAAAAAAAAATAGACACAAACAAAACAAACACATTTTAATTCATAAGACATTCTGCTTTCTGTAACCATCATTGCAGGAAATTTATTTGAGTTAATTTTGACCCATTTTTTTTTTTTCCTAATTGAAATTCGTGCCCAATAGCTAAGAAGAGGTGAGAGCTAAACTCCTTTATAAAATTTCTAGAATTTTACTCTCTCATTGGCAAGCTTCATCTACTATAAATATTTTGGCTGAGTTTAACTCTCTGCCAAGAATTTGCAGCCAGTTCCCAATTCCTGTCCTAGACCTGCATAGAAAAATTATAAAATACTGCTACTCATTTCATATTTTGTAACTCTTCTACATATTAAAAAAAAAAAAATCTCTTGAAGTCATGGAGCTCTCCAAGTTGTTTCCGGCCACATATCAACTATTTTTTCCAATAGGCCTGATACTAATTTTTTCTACTAAATAAAGAAAACAACCACACCAGGAGGACAAAATACTATTTTTTTAGTTCTAGCTGAGAAGGAAAGAATGACAGTTTATATATCTGAAAAATGATAGGCCTCTGTACTGAGACTTCAAACAAAGGTGTTAAATGCGTCTCAAAGGCCGGGCGCGGTGGCTCAAGCCTGTAATCCCAGCACTTTGGGAGGCCGAGGCGGGTGGATCACGAGGTCAAGAGATCGAGACCATCCTGTTCAACATGGTGAAACCCCGTCTCTACTAAAAATACAAAAAAATTAGCTGGGCATGGTGGCGCGTGCCTGTAGTCCCAGCTACTCAGGAGGCTGAGGCAGGAGAATTGCCTGAACCCGGGAGGCGGAGGTTGCGGTGAGCCGAGATCGCGCCATTGCACTCCAGCCTGGGTAACAAGGCCGAAACTCCGTCTCAAAAAAAAAAAAAAAATGCGTCTCAAAAGCCTTGATACTATTCAATTCTTATGGTTGGCCCCCTATTTCATTTTTGAAAATATATTACATAATAAAAACTAATGGAAATTAAAGGGAATTATTGGGAAGTGAGCCCTTTCACATGATTAAATGCCTCACCATCTTTAAAACAGGGAGTTAAAATTAAAACTTAAAAAATTCATCGCCAGGCGCGGTGGCTCAAGCCTGTAATCCCAGCACTTTGGGAGGCTGAGGCGGGTGGATCACGAGGTCAAGAGATCGAGACCATCCTGGTCAACATGGTGAAACCCCGTCTCTACTAAAAATACAAAAAATTAGCTGGGCATGGTGATGCGTGCCTGTAATCCCAGCTACTAAGGAGGCTGAGGCAGGAGAATTGCCTGAACCCAGGGGGCGGAGGTTGCTGTGAGCCGAGATCGTGCCATTGCACTCCAGCCTGGGTAACATGAGTGAAACTCCGTCTCAAAAAAAAAAAAAAAAAAAAATATATATATATATACATAAACTGGAAAATAAGTCCAGTATTGAAAATGTAAATTAGTTTTAGTTGCACATAGTAAGTAAAACGGGAAAGCCTGATTCTTCAATTTATCAAAGTAGGATAATGATTGGTGGCTATTTTAGGATACCAGTTAAGGAAAATGACCAGTCATAAAATCTTAAACAGGATTAACTGTATGTAAATTATTTAAGAAAGCACCATAAACACATAGAAATCTGAACTGCAGGATTTGTTTTTCCCTCTGTTATAAATAACTTTTAATGTTATATTATTAACTTCAGATGACACCAGGTCAGAAAAATGTACAAATAACTAAATATTTCCAATGATTTTATTAATACAAAGAGCAATAAGAAGCTTTTATATTACCATATATTATTCATTCAGAAAAAATGGTTTTAGAAAATACAATGAGTATGGAATTTATGATATTCTTCCCACATACAGAAAAATACAAAAATTGTCTCCACTGTTTGAGATATTTACATGGTTTTTAGGAAGATAGAACATATGGATTGGAAAATTAGGAAAAAATTTAAACACTAACAAATGAATGAAAATATACAAGTAAGTATTTAAAATATTATGTTTCAAATTTTTCACACAGCACACACAAATGTTGATGTTTATGGCATGCTGTGGTAGGGAGAAGGTAACTTGTAGCTGGATCAACTCAGGACCACACTAGTTTCCATCTGGATGCTAAAGGGTGTAATTGCTCAGGACAGCTACAATTCCTTTATGATATACCCATGTGTACTGCCCAAGTCACATCAGCTGTTATGTTCCGACTTCAGAAGTACCCAAATGGGAAATTGATAGAAAGCATCATCTTGCATTTGTTGACTACTGAATCTTATTTTAAATACGCATGAATTCATAGATGAAAATTATTTATTAAAATAAAAATGGAAAAATGCATGGTGAGAAGATGTGGATCAAGAATTTTATCTATATAAAAAATAGGCAACATAAATTAGACCAAAAATGACGCTATGAAGAAGCTTATGAAATAGAATGTGGTGAGAAAATCTATCATTTAAGTAGAAGCCACAATTCCTTATAATAAACTAAGATTTTATGTGATCCCCAATAACAAGTTAAAAAAATACATTTAGAATATTTGAGAATTATCTGACAGTTTTGGAAGACAGTTTTGATTCGAAGTCGTTGCCTAAGATATTGTATACTGCCCTATAATTGAAATCTACAAATCTATAAGTTTTAGCCTGCAAGCTGGCTAAAACTTATAAGCAATTCTGCATCAGATAAATTATTAAATATTGAGTACATTATTATTAATCTAAACCCTGTCTGCTTCTTATACACAGAATCTTGAGCCAAATTCACGTCACTACAACAGCAGCCATTCCGAATACAATTTTGGTTGTAGCTCATTTTCTCTAAAGCGTCATCACACATATCAGGTAAACTTAGATGCTGCTTTACTTGTTGAAAATTAAATGTTTCCAAATTTGAAAAAAATAAAGTATAATTCCAGATAAATCTTTTATACTTGAAAAAAGTCATTAGTTGGCTGTCTCAGGAATGCTTGTCTCATCTATTAATAAAATTATGATCTGGATTTAACCCTTTGTCTTTGGGTTCTTTAACATATTCACATACATGCAAGCACAGGCACATATGCAATTGAAATTGAGCAGTGAAAATATTCCTTGGAATATCTTAATCCGTGTTACAAGACCAACCAAATGGATAGATGAAGGCTTCTGTATTAGTGCCTCAACCTTTACTCCACTTCTTCATCAAGTTAGCCATTAAATCTTGAACATTTTGTGTGAACTTTTGGTAAATGTTCACAAATTATGTTGAATTATTTTGTATAGCTTCATATATCTTTTGAGAAGAAATGGAAATTTGTTAAGCCTTCTTACTTAAGTCACTTGGGATATTAATATGATAAGGCATTTTTAGAAAGCATTACTAGAATTGATGATGCAATATTGTTATTATGAACTGCCATTAAAGCCAAACCTAGATGTGAAAATTAATAAATTTATTTTCTGAAAAAGAACATATGTGAAGAGCCTTAGAGATTCAAGACTAAGCATGGTGGCTATAAATCCAGAGCTTTGGGAGGCTGAAGGGGGAGGATTGCTTGAGCCCAGGAGTTTGAGAGCAGCCTGGGCAATGTAAATGATACCTTATTTCTACTAAAAAAAAAAAAAAAAAAAAAAAAGTAAAAAGAAAACATTAGCTGAGTATGGTAGTGGGTGCCTGCAGTCCCAGCTACTAGAAAGGCTGAGGAGGGAAGATGGGTTGAGCCTGGCTGCAGTGAACCATGGTGATGCTGCTGCTCTCCAGCCTGGGTGACAGCAAGACCCTATCTCTCCAAAAAGGAAAAAAGAGGAGACAGACAGAGACAGAAAGGGAGATAGAGAATATCAGTGATTCAAATTCTGAAAAATAAAGGATTAAAAAATATTTTAAAACATATGAACATAACTAATAGGGAAAACATAATACCCTCTGTGATAAAACTAATTAAACCTTATATTTTATGTTCTCATTACCATCATTGACCACTATGTTTAAGGCAAAGGAACAGGTTTTAATCAGTTTTCTATGTTGCATAAAATCTATTACCGTAAACATTTTAATATACAATAGAATTTTATTTTGATTATTCATTCAGTGTGTCACCTCATACACTTAAAATTCTTGAAAAGTCTAACCTTTAAAAGTGTCCATGTCTGGCATGCTGATTATGTGTGCCCTTACTTTTTAATTCTGTTGCTGACTCTATATTAGCAACAAAAATGTGGTCTCTCATGTAAGCTACATTTAAGTTCGAGTTTTGAACCAGAGCATGGATAATATTGTTTTTTTTCTTTTTTCCAATTAACCTATATCAAGAGATCTGTTCAGAAGCTTCGATACCTAAATAAGCTTTGTGAATGTAATAGGATAAGATAATATGACAGCAGCATACCAATATAGTTTATTTTGTTAGAAACCAATTGGGGTGATTTGTATGTCAAAGCAGCTGGGTAACACAGTCCAATGTTAAGTACTAATAGAGTGGGAGGCAGGGCAATCATGTCCTGTGTTCCTTTGTAGGATGAATCGTTGTTCCACATTGAATCTTTGCAATGCAGTGTAAAGGATGCTGACACAATCAATAATTCCCTCTTGGAGAAAAAAAGTTCAAAGATTCTATGTGAATAACATTATCCTATTTTTCTCAAAAGCCCTTTCCTGCATCGAGTAATATGGCTTCAGACAAGGATTCCAACTGAGTTGTGGCATAAAAAAGATTACAAGGATTCAGTAGATCAGCAGGAAGCACAAAAAGAAAGCATCCTTTCTTGCAACTAGCTTGATTAAACCTAATGATCTAAGATAAAATTAAGATAGCTAACTTATTACCACTTTTCCCTCCATGAGTTTGCTTTTCTGTTTGTCCAAATTGAATAAATAAATACCTGTTACATATTCTAAAAAGGTTCTGTTTTCAAATATTTTATAGACTTGTGAATCTTCATTCTTGATTTGTCTCTAAAGCATACATCATGAAAACAGGAATGATTACCATTTATGCTTTTGGTGGAAAGTCCCTGTGACTCCATTCTCAATCCTCCACACTTCAAAAAACCTAAAGAAGCTAAATTTATATTTCTTATGTTCTTCAAAATAGCAAACAAAAACACTTGATTAATGTGGTAATATTTTGTTTATTGAATAAAAAACATTCTTTCAATTCAATATTAAATAAAGATTAAGCAAATTTTATCTGATTATTTAAGATCAAATTATACCCACATTTTTTGATCCTTGACTTATTTGTAAAGAAATAAGTGGCTATGTACAAAGCGGAAAACTAAATTATTTCTTAGGTAACAATTGCACATTAAAGTTTTGCATGTATAATCATACTATATATTCCTTATATTTCCAGATAGTAATGGTATTGCTCTCTTTTTTTATATTTTATGGCATAAAGAAATTGGACACAGTTAACAGCAGTTGATTTGGAGCCAAAAGATTTTGGCAGCATCTACAAATGTACTGATAACCCCATTAACTGAGCCATTGCTTTTAATCATTATGAAGACATTACCATGAAAGTCCAGCCAACACTTGAAATAGGATATGAGCCATAGTGTCTAGGATAATAAGAAAACTAAATTCTCATCACTGGAAGTGACCCAATTATATTTCACTATAAATAACATCTTTTCTAGCAACACCTGGTAACAATATAGACATTAAGCATGCCTTTTTCAAGATACTCTTTTTCATTATTTCAAAAGGATTGATTTTTCCCACATGGTTGTCAGACCAAATGGTGCTTAGTTGGTATCTAACGCAAGCTGGAAATAAATTAAATTTGCCTGACTGGATACTATTATGCTACAATGAGTTAACACCATCTTAGCCTAATATACATGGACTAGCAAACATGGAGGTTTATTCTACCTCTCCTACTAATTATCATATCTATATCCTATTTTGGAATTACAGGCTCTGTAGCATGTACAGATTTCCATATAGTCAATTTCTAATTGCACATAATTGGCTTCCTTTTATACTATAGATTAATTCTTTTAATTAAATATAGCACACAACAGGTATTGCTTGCCAGGGTCCCTAAAAGACTTCAAATTTCATGTAGTTCTACAATTTGTGAATGATTCCTATGTTATCTTATTGAGGCCAAGAATGCCTAATATAGTATTGTTTTAATAAAAAATGATAACTGATATCTGTTTATGTTCTTTCAAATAATGTTTAGCATATAATACACACATAAACTGCTAATGGTGTTTATATATTCCAAATGCTCATGTAATATTTGAAAAATGGAATTCAATCTTCAAAACTGAGCAAATATAATTATGGAATATAAATTATATAAATATGTGTATATGCAGCTACTATGAAATGGAAATTTAAATGACAGTAAGACTTATTGTTAAGTAGGTATATTTGAGTTTTTCACTTTAGCTATTCTCAAATATAATCCTGTGTGTGTATGTATGTGTGTCTGTGTAGGTGTGTGTTTTAATATTGTTCTTTACTCTCTTTTTTTTGTTGTTGTAGAATTTGTTTTTTCATTGTACTTTTGGCTCTGGGGTACATGTGCAGGATTGTTGCATAGGTACACACATGGCAGTGTGATTTGCTGCCTTCCTCCCCATCACTTATATCTGGCATTTCTCCCCATGTTATTCCTCCCCAACATCCCAAACCCCCCGCTCTCCCTGCCCTAGCTCCATCAGACCCCAGTGTGTGATGCTCTCCTCCCTGTGTCCATGTGTTCTCACTGTTTAATACTCTCCTATGAGTGAGAACATGTGGTGTTTGATTTTCTGTTCTTGTGTCAGTTTGCTGAGAATGATGGTTTCCAGATTCATCCATGTCCCTGCAAAGGAGACGAACTCATCATTTTTTATGGCTGCATAATATTCCATGGTGTGTATGTGCCATATTTTTCTTGTCCAGTCAATCACTGGTGAGCATTTGGATTGGTTCCAGGTCTTTGCTATTGTAAACATGCCACAATGAACATATGTGTGTTTGTGTCTTTATAACAGAATGATGTATAACCCTTCTGGTATACACACAGTAATGAGATTGCTGGGTAAAATGGAATTTATATTTCTATATCCTTGAGGAATCATCACACTGTCTTCTAGAATGGTTGAACTAATTTACAATCCCACTAACAGTGTAAAAGTGTTCCTATATCTTCACATCTTCTCCAGCAT
Source organism: Sapajus apella (assembly GCF_009761245.1). Classification (NCBI taxonomy): domain Eukaryota; kingdom Metazoa; phylum Chordata; class Mammalia; order Primates; family Cebidae; genus Sapajus; species Sapajus apella. The sequence continues at coordinate 37,212,484 of NW_022436948.1, forward strand.
CTGTTGTCTCCAGATTTTTTTTTTTCGAGATGGAGTTTCACTCATGTTACCCAGGCTAGAGTACAATGGCGCTATCTCGGCTCACCGCAACTTCCGCCTCCTGGGTTCAGGCAATTCTCCTGCCTCAGCCTCCTGAGTAGCTGGGACTACAGACACGCACCACCATGCCCAGCTAATGTTTTGTATTTTTAGTAGAGACGGGGTTTCACCATATTAACCAGGATGGTCTCGATCTCTTGACCTCATGATCCACCCACCTCGGCCTCCCAAAGTGTTGGGATTACAGGCTTGAGCCACCGCGCCCGGCTGTCTCCAGATTTTTTAATGATAGCCATTCTAACTGGTGTGAGATGGCATCTCAATGTGGTTTTGATTTGCATTTCTCTAATGACCGGTGATGATGAGCATTTTTTCATATGTTTGTTGGCCTCATATATGTCTTCCTTTGAAAGGTCTCTTCATATGCTTTGCCCACTTTTGAATGGGTGTGTTTGTTTTATTATTCCGGACTCCACTTTATGGAACTTAATGCAATATGCTTATATCAATAAAATAAGTCTATTTATTTAGTTGTTTTAGCCAAATTTACATTTGAGCCTTATCTGTATTTATAAATTGAAATAGTTTGCATTTGTCAATAGTTTTAGGACATTAATTTTGAGAAGGGAAAGATACTTGAGGGGGAGAGCAAAGACCATTCAATCATTACATAGAAAGCTCACTAAAAGAACAGTTTAAAATCAGAACCAAATTAAATCATTCATTTTATAATTTGATCAAAATAAATTAATTTGCTAAACCTTATTTTGATCTAATAACACAAAGATAATAAAGGTAACAGAGTGACTCACAATTGTAGAAAAGTCTCAACCCTCACTGGAACATTTGCCCATCTCTGATCTGAACCAGCCTACAAAGGTTTCTTTATAACTCAGAATAAAATGGCACTGCGGAAAACTTGCCTTCCTCAACAGTTTTTCCTAATACACACACACACACACACACACACACACACACACACATATATATACACACATATATATACACACACACACACATATATACACACACACACACACAATTTTATAAGAAAGATAAACGCTTCTGCATTAGGTAGTATTATACATTGTTCCAGCAAGAAACAGAGCTATTTCTAGATATAGGGTATAAAATACACAAAATATGTTATGTTTGGAGGAAATAAGCTGGATATTTTAAAAAATTGATATAGAAGTCTTGATTTTAAATAAATATTGTCTTTAACTAGTAAGTAATGTTTTAGATTTTCTTTAAATGGCAATTAGAAATGACTGGATATAAAATATGCCCTATAAATTCAACCAATAAAAAGTCACTTAGGGTTAGATTTAATGTTTGTAATTAATAAACACTATAATCAATTTATACATTAAAGTATTAAAAACATGCAACAATGACTCTGAAACCAAACAGGAACATGAAAATATCACAGGTTTCTATAACTTTATATTAGTGTTAAAAGATATATTTTGACAATGATTTGCTTTTATACTTAAAACATTATAATATTAGTGTTGAAAAATATAACTATTATTTAGTTTTAATCTATCACGTTTTCTAAAATTAGAAGTAATGTGATTACATATTAAAAATGGAGATAACCTCGAAATTTTGTTTTTTATTTTCAGTTCCTCTTAGAAAAGTAGAAATACATCCTGATTTCTATCTTGAAGCACTAACAATTGAAAACTTACAAAGAATTATGCAGTAACCTCTGAGAATATTCCCAGGTGTGTCTGAATTCCTGCAACATCAAGTACAGTGGCAGCAGCAGCAGCAGCAGCAGCAGCAACCAAATAAAAAAATACTTATGTTTTCATCAGATACCTGATATAGTTTGACTGTCCCCACCAAAATCTCATCTTGAATTGTAGTTCACATAATCCCCATGTTTGGTTAGAGAGACCCAATGGGAGGTAATTGAATCATGGGGTCTGTTTCCCCCATGCTATTGTCATAATACTAAGTTCTCATGAGACATGATGGTTTTATAAGAGGCTTCCTCCTTCACTCACTCTCTTTCTTCTCCTTCCTGCTGCCAAGTGAAGGAGGATGTATTTGCTTCCCCATCCATCATGATTATGTTTCCTGAGGCCTCCCCAGCCCTGTGGAATTGTGAGTCAATTAAACTGCTTTAGTTTATAATTTACTCAGTCTCAGGCAGTTCTTTATAGCAGTGTGAGAATGGACTAATACAGTAAATTGATACCATAGAGAGTGGGACACTGCAGTAAAGATAACCAAAACGGTGGAAGTGATTTTGGAACTGTTTAACAGGCAATGTTTGGAACAGTTTGGAGGCCTCAGAAGAATACGGGAAGACTTGGGAAAGTGTGTAACTTCCTAGGGACTTATTGAGTGGTTTTGACCTTGTTGAATGAGATCTAAGCTAAGGTGGTTTTAGATGGAGATGAAGAACTTGTTAGAAACTGGAATAAAGGCAACTCTTGCTATATTTTAGCAAAGAGACTAGTGTCATTTTCCCCATACCCTAGATTTCTCTGGAACTTTGAACTTGAGAGAGATGATTTAGAGTATCTGGTGGAAGAAATTTCCAATCAGTAAAGTATTCAAGATATGATTTGGGTGCTGTTAACAGCATTCAGTTTTATGTATTCACAAAGATATGCTTTGGAATTGGGACTTAAGTTTAAAAGGAAAGCAAAGCATTAAAGTTCAAAAACTTTGCAGCCTGACTATGCAATAGAGAAGAAAAAACAATTTTCTGAGAAGAAATTCAAGCCAGTTATAGAAATTTACATAAGTAATTAGGAGTCAAATGTTAATGGCCAAGACAATGGGAATGTGTCTCCAAAGCATGTCAGAGCCCCTCTCATCACAAGCCCAGGGTCCTACAAAGAATAAATGGAGTTTCATAAGCTAGGTTTGTGAGCTAAGCCCAGGGCCTTGCTGCTTTGTGCAGTCTTGGGACATGGTGCCCTGAATACCAGCCATGCCAAAAAGATGCCAAAAAAGTGCTCAAGCCATTGCTTCAGAGGGTGCAAGGCCCAAGTGTTGGCAGCTTACACATGGTGCTGGGCCTCTGGGTTCATACAAGTTAAGAATTGAGGTTTGGAAACCTCCACCTAGATTTCAGAGGATATATGGAAACACCTGGATGTCCAGGCAGAAGTTTTCTGCAGGGTTGTAGCCCTCATGGAGAACATCTGCTAGGGCAGTGCAGAAGGAAAATGTGGGGTCAGATCCCCTACAGAGTTCTCACTGGGGCACTGCCTAGTAAAGCTGTGAGAAGAGGGCCACTATCCTCCAGGCCACAGAATGATAGGTCCACTGATGGCTTGTATCATGCACCTGGAAAAGCCTCAGACAATATTAGCTCATGAAAACAAACAGGAGGGGTGATGTGCCCTGCAAAGCCTCAGAGACAAAGTTCGTCAAGGTTGTGGGAGCCCACCTCTTGCATCAGCATAATCTGAATGTGAGGCATAGGGTCAAAGGAGGTCATTTTGGAGCTTTAAGATTTAAATGCCTCTCTGGATTTCAGACTTGCATGGGGCCTGTAGCCCCTTCTTTTTGGCCAATATTTCCAATTTGGAACAGATGTATTTAACCAATGCCTGTACTGCCATTGTGTCTAGTAAGTAAATGAATTGTTTTTACTTTGGCAGGCTCAAAGGTAGAAGGGACTTGCTTTGTCCGGGGTGAGACTTTGGACTTGGACTTTCAGGTTAATGATGGAGCTAGCTAAGACTTTGGAGGACTATTGGAAAGACGTGATTATGTTTTGAAATGTAAAGGCATGAAATTTGAAAGGGGCAAGAAGTAAAATTATATGGTTTGCCTATGTCCCAACCTAAATCTCATCTTGAATGTTAATTCCCATAATCCCCATATTTGGTGTGAGAAAACAAGTGGGAGGTAATAGAACCATGAGTGTGGGTTTCCCTATGCTATTCTCGTGATAGTAGGTTCACATGAGATCTGATGGCTTTATAAGGGGCTTCCCCCTTTGCTTGGTTCTTATTCTTCTCCTTCCTGCCACCATGTGAAGAAGGAAGTGTTTATCTCCTCTTCTGCCATGGTAGTAAGTTTCCTGAGGCCTCCCTAGCACTGCAGAACTGTAAGTCAATTAAATATTTTTTTCTTTATTATTTACCCAGTCTCAGGAAGTTCTTTATAGCAGAGTAAGAATGTACTAATGCAATACCTAAGAAGGCAAATCAAGAAAGCTCAATAAATTTTCACTGCTACCATTAATAATTACATAAAAAAGAAAAAACAAGTATTACAGTGTTTCTTTAAGGTCTGGGGAGAACAAAAAAACGAAAGCTAAGAAAACTTTGATATTCTAAAAAATTTAAATATAAATATGTTTAAATTCTGGAAGGCAGGATGGATAACAAACAGACTTCAAAATTTTTCCTGCAGATACTTTGCCCATCATTTTCACTAAATTTAATATGATGTATTTTACTTAAATAATTAATATATTGTAATAACAAAGAATATTTAATATATATTAATATATAAAGGAGAAAACCTTTTTTTGCATTGTCAGGAATGCAATGGAATGGTATTATGTTTTGGACATATATAAATGGCATTTCAAAGCTACTCCTTGAGAATGATATAAGGTGGTCTCAAGAAATGAAAAATTACCATACAAAATGAGAGCAATTTTTAAGTTGAAACTATAAATTTTTGTATTATCCCATTATAGGAAGAGCCCTTTATTTGCATTTCTCTAATAAATAGTAATTATGAGCATTTAAAAAAAAAAAACTTTTTAGCAGATTGTGTGTATTCTTTTGAGAAGTGTCTGTTCATGTCCTTCGCCCACTTTTTAACAGGGTTATTATTATTATTATTTCTTTTCTGCTTGTTGAATTAAGTTCCTTATACATTCTGGATATTAGTCCTTTGTCTGATGAATATTTTGCCAATATTTTCTCCTATTCTGTAGATTGTTCACTCTGTTCATAGTTTTACTATACAGAAGCTCTTCATGTTAATTAGATTCCACTTATCAATTTTTGTTTTGTTGCAATTGCTTTTGAGTGCTTGGTAATAAATTATTTGCCAAGGCTGATATCCAGAAGAGTATTTCCAAGGTTTTCATCTAGGAATTTTATAGTTTCAGGTGTTACATATAAATATTTAATCAATATTGGGTTTTGTATTTGGTAAAAGGGAGGGGACTAGTTTCCTTTTTCTGCATATGGTGAGCCAGTTTTACCAGCTCCATTTATAGAATAAGGAGTCCTTTTCCCATTGTTTATTTTTTCAACTTTGTTGAATACTTCTTGATTGTAGGTATGCTGGTTTATTTCTGTGTTCTTGATTCTGTTTCATTCGTCTATGTGTCTGTTTTTGTGTTACTACCATGCTGTTTTGGATATGTAGCATTGTAGTATGGTTAAAAGTCAGGTAATGTGATGCCTCTAGCTTTGTTGTTTTTGCTAAGGATTTCTTTGACTCTTCAGTCTCTTTATTACTTCCATATAAATTTTAGAATAATTTTCTTATTCAATGAAAAATGACCTTGGTAGTTTGAAATAAATAGTGTTGAATCTGTAGATTGCTTTAGGCAGTATGGCCATTTTAATGATATTGAGTCTTCCAATCCATGAGCATGGAATTATTTTTTCCATTTTTGTGTGCCTATAATTTCTTTCAGCAATGTTTTGTATGTCTCCTTGTAGAGGTCATTCACTTCATTGTTTAGTTGTATTCCTAGGTGTATTTTATTTTTCTGTGTGTGGCTATTGTAAATGGGATTGTGTTCTTGATTTGGCCCTCAGCTTGAATGTTATTGGTGTATACAAATGCTACTCATTTTTATACATTGATTTTGAAATGTTTCCAAAGTTATATATCAGTTTTAAGAGCCTTTGGCATGACACTTTGGGCTTTCTAGGCATATAATCATATATTCAGTGAAGAGAGACAGTTTGACTTTCTTTATTCCCTGTTGGATGCCTTTCATTTCTTTCTCTTGTCTGATTGCTCTAGCTAGGGTTTCTAGTATCACATTAAATAGAAGCGGAGAGAGTAGGCATCCTTGTCTTATTCCAGTTTTTAAAAGGAATGTGTCCAGTCTTTGCCCATTCAGCATAATGTTGGTTGTAAATTTGTTATAGATGACTGTCATTATTTTGAGGTATGTGTCTTCAATGTCTAGTCTGTTGATGGTTTCTCTTATGAAGAGATCTTGGATTTTATTAAAGGTTTTTTCCAAATCGAATGAAATAATTATGTTTCTTTTTTATTCTGTGTATGCGGTTAATCAAATTTGTTGATTTGCATATGTGTAATCAATATTGCATCCCAAAAATAAAGTCCACTTGATTATGGTAAATTAATTTATTGATATGCTGCTGGATTCAGTTTACTAGCATTTTGTTGAGGAGTTTTGCATCTATGTTTGTGAGGCATATTGGCTGTAGTTTTCTTTTGCTCTATATATCCTAAAATTGGGGTCAGGATGATACTGTTTTCATAGAATAAGTGGGGAAGAAATCTATTTTTTTCTAATTATCTGAAAGGGTTGCTGTAGGATCAGTATCAGCTCTTTGTACATGTGGTAGATTTCAGCTGTAAATCCATCTGATCTAGGGCTTTATTTCTGGGGGTAGTTTTTAGTTTTTCTTTAAGTAATTCAAAGTGTGAACCCATTTCTGCCCTGTTGGGCTTTCAATTTCTTTGTAGTCAATCTTCAGAGGTTGTGTGTATCTAGAATTTTATTCATTTTTTCTAGATTTTCTAGTTTGTATGCAAGGAGGCATTCATAGTAGTCTCTGAACATATTTTTGTTATGGGATCAGTTATCAACTCATCTTTGGCATTTTTGATCATGCTGATTTGAATCTTCTTTTTAATAATTTAACTAGTAGTCTATTGATCTTGTTTGTATTTCAAATAACCAACTTTTCATTTTTTTGTTCCTTTGTATGTTTTTTGCGGGGTTCAGTTATGTTTACCTCTGCTGTGGTATTAGTTATTTCTTTTCTTCTTCTAGCTTTGAGATTAGTTTGTTTTTATATTTCTAATTTCTTTAGGTGTGAATGTTAAATTGTCAATTTAAGCTCTAACAACTTATTCTAAGTGTTTAACACTGTAAACTTCCCTCTTAACACTGCTTTTGTCAGATCTCAAAGATTTTAGTGTGTTGGGTCTCCTTTGATTTTTTTTGGAGAATGTTTTGATTCCTGCCTTGATTTCACTGTTTACCCAAGAGTCATTTAGGACCAAGTTGTTTAGTTTCCATGTAATTTTTTTTGGCTTTGAGAGTTCTTCTTGGTATTGATTTCTATTTTTATTTCACTGTTGTCCTAGCAAATGCTTGATTTGATTACAGTTACTTTGAATTTTTTGATACTTCCTTTACAACCAAGCATATTCTCAATTTTGGAACATATACCATGTGTATATGAGAAGAATATAAATTCTATCTGTTGGATGGAGTATTCTGCAGAGAGCTTCTAGGTATAGTTGCTCAAGAGTTTAATTTGAATCCAGCATTTCTGTTTTAGTTCTCTGATAAGATGATATAATGCTATCAGTGCGGTATTGAAGTTCCTTACTATTATTATGTGACTAAGTCTTTTTCTAGGTTTAGAAGTACTTATTTTATAAATCTGAATGCTCCAATATCAGATACATACAGATTTAGGATAGATAAGTCTTCTGGTGGAATTGTACCCTTTCTCATCATATAATACTATTCTTTGTATTTTTGTTGATTTAAAGTCTGATTTTTCTGATACAAGAATAGTAATCCCTGCTCTTTTTTGTTTTCCATTTTCATGGCAAAACTTTCTCCAACCCTTTACCTTAATCTATGGATTTTATTTCATGTGAGATGAGGAACTTGAAGACAGCAAACAATTTTTAGTTTTTTTTTTTTTTAATCCAACTTGCCACTTGTCTTTTAAGTGGAGTGTTTAGACAATTTATAATCTGAGTTAATACTGATATATGAGGTTATCTTCCTATCATGATGATGTTAGAGGGTTTGTTTGTAGTCTTGATTGGGTAGTTGCTTTGTAGGGTCTATAAACTATGTACTTACATGTGTTTTTATGATAGCAGGTATTTATTTTCCAAATTTAGAGCTACCTTCAACATCTTTGTTAAGGCCAAGCTAATATAAAAAATTCCTTAGAAATTTCTTGCCTGGGAAAGTTTACTTCTTCACTACTGATGTTTAGTCTGGTGGGTATGAAAATTATTATTTTTTTTAAATTACAAAGTCAACACTCAATATCTTTTGACTTTTAAGGTTTCTGGTAAGAAGTTTGATATTAATCTAATGGGCTTTCCTTTATAGATGATCTTATTATTTTCTATAGCCTTCTTTAAGATATTTTCTTTCACGTTGAACTTGGAAGTGTGGCGATTATGTGTCTTGGTGATGGTCATCTTGTATAGCGTCTCACAGGGGTTTTCTGAGCTTCTTATATTTGCGTATCAAACTCCCTAGCAACATTGGAGAAATTTTCATGACTTACATCATCCAATATGCTTTTTGAGTTGCTTACTTTCCTTCTTTTTCTCTCAGGAATGCCAACGGGTCATAGGTTTAGTCACTTTACATAATCCCATATTTCTCACAGGTTTTATTCATTTCTTTAAAATTAGTTTTCTTTAATTTGGACAACTATGTTGAATCAATGAACTAATCTTTGCACTCATAAATTACTTCCACTGCTGGATACAGTCTGTTAAGGCTTTCAACTGTAGTGAATTTTTTAATTCCAGAAGTTCAGTTTTGCTCTTTCTTAATATGGCTATGTCATCTTTCAAGTTTTTGATCACTTTTCTGTCTTCTTTAAATTTGATTTTAAATTTTTCTTAGATCTCATAGAGCTTTTTTGACATCCAGATTGTGAATTATGGGTCTGATATTTCAGAAACCTAAGTTTGGTTAGAATCCACTTGAGAGCTAGAGCTAGTACAATCCTTTGTAACAAAACACTTTGACTTTCTGAATTGCTGAGGTTCTTGTGCTAATCCCTTCTCATCTGAGAGAACTGACATTATTTTTTTTCGTTTTGAAATTGCTGTAATTCGAATAGGGCTTTTTGTTTTATATTCTAATTTTCCTTGAGGATTTGACTGCAGTGAATGTCGTGAATAGTCGATTGACTTTGTTTCTAATTGCTTTTTAGGGCCACAGCTCTGTACAGATTCTAGGTTCCTTTGGTGGGTTTCAGAGGCATTGCGCATTGGAGGAATATATTTTCCTTTGGCAGTATAATTCAGGCTACAATCTAGTAGATACTGCTTAGGAGTAAAGGCCAGCACATAGGCTCCTTCTCAGCTACCACACCCCTTTTGTATTTCAGTATGTATATAGCGAAGCTACCTTCTTTCGATCTGCTTTGGGGCTGCGACACATTAGAGCACCTGATGTCTCTAAGCAATCTTCCTAGATTCTTCCTTCCTCAACTACGGTGTTTGGCTTGCCTCTCTATAAAATTTCAGTGTTTTCTCAAAATATCTGCTTGAAGTGTTATGATTTCCATCAATAGCTTGGTTCCCCTTGATAAAAGATACATTTCCAGGTTGTATCATAAAATATAGCTAACAAATGTAAGATCTATAAGTATTTAAGAGACATTTTAATATCCGTAAATACAATGAGTTCTATCGTGATATGCTGTATGATAATTTGGAAGCGGGGAGAAAAAGGTTTTTTGATAGGACAAGTGATACCTATACTATAATTGCATTACAAATAAAATATACATACACACAAAAGCATATTAAAACATATTGTATTTATAGGACTTAAACAAATACAAATTTCCAACAATATTTTAAAATCAATCAAAATGTACATATATTTTACCAAAACTTTTACTTCCAAGAGTTAGTGTATGTATAAATCCAAAATTAAAACAACAAAACTACTTTTTTCTTCTATCGTCATTGAGAAAAGAAAACTTTATATTTTCTTAAATCAAAAATCTAAAAATCTAAAATTTAACAAGGAGCCTAGAGAAGCATAGAATATATATATTTTACTTTCTTCATTCAGCACCTATTAGAATAGCATGTGCCTGTGAATGCTAAATAAATAATTTTAACAAAGATAATAATGACTGCATATTGTCTCTAATAAGAAAGTTATAAAATATAAATTATGTTTTGTAGTAAAAATTTTAATCTACCATTTCATAACGATTTAACAAATGGCCAGGATTTCTCTCTAATTCTGCTACTTTTTGCACTGGCTTCATGCCCTTTTTCTCTCCTTGGTTTTCTATGCTATGAGGTAATTCCTTAAGCAGTGCAAATTAAAATAAGCTCATATGATTGCTTCATTACCTTTTAGCATGAAGCCACAGTTGAGTAACTTTTACTGAATCCACTATGAAGCAAATCATATTGTAGTAGGATACCAATGTGCATCACTGTTCATTGTAGGAAATGAAAACCTGTGTATTTAGCTAAGAAGGTATCAATTCCAAACTCTTAACTCGAATTAGAAATCTCCTCCACAACAATACTAATGGTTGTTATCTCCTATCAATTTGAACATATGTGACAAAATAAAATATTGACTTTTAGCCTATTCTATTTTGTTTGAATATCTCCAAGTGTTAGATAATATTTTATTCATTGGCCTAAATCCTAAATTCAATTAATTTCTAGTTATTTCCTCTTGTTCAATTTCTAGGAACATACATAGACAAAATGTTAACTCTATTTAATATTACAGCTTTATAAAAAAAAAGACTCTTCAAGTTACTTAACAATAGTACTACCAAATATTATGTTTGTCTTAGAAAGTCATAGTTTATAGCTATTTTCCTAGAAGAGCATTTGTGTGCCATAGGCATTTTTCCCAGACTTTTCATCTCTTAAAAATAAAGTACTATCAAGAATTGTATAACACAAGACAGACTCAGTTTAAGAGACCTATATTCTCCCCATCACCTAGCAATATTCATCAAACAATATATGTGATACATGTGTAGTAACAAAGTTACTAATGTTACATGTGATTAAGTTTGAAAAATGACCAAATATAATTTATCACTCTTTTCCTGAGGGTACTTGCTGATAAAAATGTAATATTAAGAGAAAAGATACAGTAGGAGCAGATAACTCTTTCTAGCTTTGCTCAATGATAGAAAAATAGCCAATCCTGATGTCCCTGTAAACTGCTTGATTTGGGTTCAACTCTGCCATAGTCTATGCCACAGCTTGTGACATGTAAGAAACTGTCAGGTTATGAGTTAGTATGGTCAGTTGGAAATGTGGGAAAAAATACACCAGATATATGTGAAATACATGTTATCAATATTGTGACTAGTACCACTATACAGCAAAAGGAGAAAAATCTGAATGTTTTTGCAATAGCAGTTTAGTAAACTTCATGCACTGTATAAATATTTTAACTATTTAATTTGCTGTTAATATCACATTCTAATTTAATTTCTGAAAAAATTAAGAATTGAATTTCTGTTTTAACAAAATTGACAATAAGCAAGAATTACAAAAATTAGGAAAGATGATAATTAAGTACGTGCAGTTGGAGAGAACATGCATTTTCATATCACTCAAAATTATAACTTTTTAGTTAGATCAAATAATTATTTTTTTCAATTAATTTTGCTTGTTTTCCACTCTAAAGTTCTGAATGGTTTGTAAATTTATTTGAAAAGTTTCACACTGAATAAAAACTTATTGCATATATGTAGTAACAATATTGACACCAACAAAACAAATTTTCATGAATCACAAAATTATAATGAAAACATTTTTTAATTAAGAATCCTATGTAACCAAATATAGTCGAAATTGGTTATGTGAGTGATTAGTTCATAATTGCATTCAAATGAGCAGTGATATTTTAGCAATTGAAATAGACTCTGTAATTGTCAAAATTTGCATATGCAAGCATCACTGAACTACATATTTTCTTGTGAAGTTGATGTTTAATAATAAATATTAAATAAAATAAGCTCTTCATTACGATAGTGCGTAATTTTACTCTTTACTGCCTGGCATCAATTACATTTTAGAAAGTTTAGAAATTGCACAAAAAGTATTTTGAAAATTAACTTCAATAGGCTGAAATCCCTACCTTTTGTAAATCAGTGCTCTACATTCAGCTATATTTGTCTCAAAATAAGGTCAAAGTCTTTAATCAAACAATTCAATTAATGAAACTAAAAGAGGTGATATTTTTCGCCTTTTAGACAATTTTAACTATTAAAAATAAAGCTCGTAAAGAAGATTGCATTAAAGAAATGTATTGAAGTTATTAACAAAGTTAGAAAGTAAACAAATGTAATGATTCATAGAAGTTCAAATAGGGTAGAAGACTTAATTCTGAGATTCTATAATTGCACCTTGGTATATGCTTTGAAAAAATACTTTTCTATACATCTCATTTTTATTGGATAAATTTATATTATATAATGGAATAAAATTTGAGATGGCCTAAAATTTGTCACATCTAAATTTGGCAAAACCTTGAAAATAAAATTATATTAAATAGACTATCTTAGACGTCTATGTAACTTAAAACTACACAGAGACTATTTTGTGAATTTAAAACACTGAGAGAATTGATTGAAATTGATAATTTAATTTCTATAAATAAACTATAAGTGAATATTGCAAACAACATTAAAATATTAATAATAAAACATTTTAGATAACGCCATAGCAAAGCTATTTTTCAAATCACAATTTTTATAATCAGCTATTCTTTCTATCTACACACTTTGCGGTAAACTCAACTAGATCAGGACACTATCATTTTTAAATATTGCTGGGCTTTTTCATTTAATATTTTGTTATAGACCTTTGAATTTATGTATCTGAGGAATAATTTTCTGTGATTTTTTTTCTTCTTTCCATTAATAGAAATGTATCCAATAATAGAAATTATTATCAGGTTTATGCTGCCTGGCCTCACCAACGTAATTGGGAATCCATAAATAACTATTATAAACAATCACAATTGTTTCTGAAACATTTGGATTGACAGTAGACTAGAAGTTAACTTGGGTTTGAATGCTACCATTTAAATAAATGTATCATGGGTAGTAAGTTACTTAACACTGTGTTCCTATTTTATATGTAAAGTAAGCTTAATAATTATGTAATATAATAGCTGCATCAACACTGTTCAGAGATTTCATCAACATGAGAGTCACCTTGTTTAATATCATACCGCATTCACAGAACAGCCTGTCTCCACTGACTAATCAAAAAGAGAATATGCCCCCTAGCCTTCAGATCTCAGCTGGGCACAACTCTGAATGGTCATTTCAGCTCCAGAGCTCTTCATAGGATAGACAAACACAGTTGTTGAAAATTTATCACAAATAATCTTTTCCCTTTGTGCAATAATGCACTCCTCTTTCTTTCAGAAATGTTGACTACAAAAGCATTCTGTTATAAACACCCTCCTTGCTTATTTCCTATCCTGAGGAACCTAACTTTTAATGATAATGACAAACAAGATTATTGTGAGGGTAACATTATATTCTATGTATGAATTACTTAAAACAGTGCCCAGAACATCGTAAGCACTGAATACCTGTGATGAGAGATGACTGTATTTGAAAAAAGCCTAATTTTATGAAGATAAGATATAACAATCAGAAAATATGTCACAAATATCTTCTCAAAATCAGAAATTCAAGAAGCACATTCATTTAATATTATTTTTGAGAAAACATAATAAATTTTACAAATGCTAGGAGGCATTGAGCGGTCAATGGTGCAGCTCTGACTTACTAATAGGCCATATTCTACTGATTCAAGAGAAAAAGCCTAGATTAATTCATATTCATACTAATTATACTAAATGTAGTAAAGAAAAGTAAGCTTTAATTATATATTTATCTAGTGATGTATAATAACTATTTTACTTTGCTTACAATTTTATGGATCAAACACTCAGAGAGGGCTTAGCTGGGCAATTTGTTTCTAATTCATGGTGTAGTAATATGGGAGGTTGGCAGGGAAGTGCTGGGTAGAGAAGGGCACTGACCCAGCAAGGGCTCAACCCTCGGGCCTGTGCCCACAGACCTATGTGAGGCCAAGCCCTCCTGTATTCACACCCAAATGTTGCATTTTCCAAGACTACTGTGGCCTGACATATCCCCTTTTCCTTGCCTATAAAAACCTTAAGACCCCAGCAGCCAGATGCCCAAGTGGACGGACTTTGAGAGAAACACACTAGCAGAAGAACACACTGACAGACACCAGCCGGCCATTGATGGTGGAATAATGCAGATACCAAGGGGAATTTGGCCAAGGGTAGTCAGGGGAGAGCTTGGCTATTGGGTGGCCCAACTCCACGGGAAGACCACCTTTCCACTAGTGGTCTAACTCCCCATCCATCTGCTAAGGGCTATTTCTGCCACTCATTAAAATCTCGCATATGTGATCTGATTTTTCCAGTACACTAGGGCAAGAACCCTGGAATAGAGAAAGCCCTCTCTCCTTGCGATAAGGCAGAGGGCCTAATTGAGCTGATGAACACAAGCCACCTGCAGATAGCTAAGCTGAAAAAGCACGCTATAACACACACCCAATAGGCCTATAACACTATAACACTCCCAGTAGGGAGCTGTAAACACTCAACCCTAGATGCTGCTGTGGGGTTGGAGCCCATGCGCCCCATGACCTGCCCTTCTGCATGGTTCCCCTGGGGGTTTGAAAGTCCAGGCACCTAAGAAGCAAACCACACCCCTGTTGCACACCTTGCAAGGGGGATACGGGAAACCTTCTTCCATTTCAGCATCAAGTGGCAAGCCATGTACTAGATGATCCATATCTGAGCTACATTCTAAATTGTAGGGAGCCAGCCCTACATCACCCGCAGGTACCCCATGTTCGGTGGTGACAAAGGAATGAGAAAAAGACAGGTTGAGACAGAAAGCGGGACCAGGGGGACAACACTTACTACTTCTGGAGGAGACAGTGAAGGTCCTGAGCTCTGATCATCCACACTATTTATTGATTACAATCATTTTGATCTCTAGGTTAGGGGTAGAGTGATGGTGGAGTGAATCAGTGAGCCGGAACTGAATCAGTAAGCCTGAATTGGTGTATCATTCTAAAGATTGATCACAGTGGCAGTTTAGGAGTTTCACAAAACAAGAACATGTGGTTATCTTTAGCTTATTATCTATGTGCAGCTGGTGGAGGCTTACAGGGAGCCAACAAGTCTGGCTACATCATAGAGCTACAAAGGAGTTTTATGTCCTTGAGCACAATGTCTATGGTAACACAGCCTAGGTCACCCTGCTGTGACCTAGGGTCCATGAGGCATGGAGAGGCCTTCCTCCTCAGGGGCCTCCTGCAGCTTCCACAGTTTGTTGTTCCTTGTTTATGTGTCATTCATAACCAATTTATGTAGGCACTCTGTAAGTCCTTTCTCCTTTGCTGCTTTTCCCAACACTGACTCAACCTAGTCAACTTTGTGCCTCTGTGCCCTTTCTTTCTCCACATAGCATTTTATTCTTCAGACACACTCCTACCTGACCTATGTCTCCAGTGTATTGATTGCAGTTCTAACAATAATTTTTCATCTCTCTGTTTTACCTTTTGAGTTCTTTGTTCTGTGCTTCCTCTTCTATAAAATATAAACAACATTCACAGCAAAAGAAGCATCTCACCATGATTATCCCCAAAGAAGTTTATGGGCTCACAATCTTCTTTTCATTTTATATTATCTCTCTTCCTATCAGTCCAACCTGGTAATAATGTTTTTAAACATCGTGAATGTGCAAGGTATGATATTTTATCCCACTCTGTTACCTAAAAGTCATATCCACATTTGTTTCCAAAATAGGCTCTGCTCTACCTTGGATCTAAAGTCAGGTTGTTGTGCAACATTTCCCTTAAGATTCTTATAAATATTTTTGTTTAGTTGCATGGTTAATGAATGTGTTAGAAACACTCTTTTTTTTTGGCAGAGTAATTCCAATAATATTTTTGAGAGATTTTTAGACATCTTAGTAGTTGTGTCCTTAAATTTTTCTGAAGTCTCAGCACATAATCTGAAGTCTGCTCAATTGATAGCATATGGATTTGATTATTTCCCTGAAACCACTTCTTACCTTGAGAATCTTTACTGGGAAATATTGGAAATGAAAACTGGTTTATCTCTGAAACCAGCAAATCCTGAAACTTCTATAGTTTTTGTAAACTCTGTTCGAAAACTCAGAAGTTTATTCTTTAGTTGATTTATCTTCTGTATTTTATCATAAGCATCTACTGGAAGACAATTGGAACTTTCCAGATTTCACCAGGAAATCATCCAAGCCAGAAAAAAAGCGTTAGCTATTTATCCTTTCTCTTTTCCACGTTACCACAGGTAACAGTGTTGCCAAAATTTCTTCTACTGAAGAAGAACTCAGTATTAATGTCCCTTTTATCCAGTGTCTGATAACATTTTTCTTATCTTTGAAATAATCTTCAAAAGTCTTCCCAGTTTCCAGCTTCTGATTTGCAAGCAATCTCATAGCAATAAAATTTGTTTTAGGGTTCAGTTATAGAAACAGACTGATTCAAAGTACCAAATTATCTTCCAGTTATCAAGTATTGACTTAAAATTATCCTGAAACTGACTGACCTAATATAACTATTTTGTTTACTTATATTTTTGTGACTAAGGAATCAGGGATGATTTCTGCTGGGAAATTTATCCCTCAACCAAATAACATCAACTGTTGTGGCTGAGCCTGGAAAATCCACTTAACACACGGCTTTTTAACTCAATTACCTAGTTCCTTAGTGTTCCTGAGCTTGCCTCTGTCTCCATGTGTTACCTCCTCCCGCTGACTGCTCCACACAGCTTGAGTTTCTCACATGTGGTCTTCCAACTTTTAATATGCTGCCTGACATATTCTAGAATATATTTTCTAAGAATAAAGCATTCCAATAAGTCCAGGCAGAAGCTGTAAAACTTCTTATTACCTAGCTACAGTAACCTTCCTGCCATATTCCATTGCTCAGGCAAGTTTCTAAGATGAGCCTACATTTAAATATAGGAGAAAAAAATCTCTACCTCGCAAGAGAGGAATAGCATGCATTTATAAGAAAATATATAATTCATTAGTATCATGTAAGAGATAAGTTAACAAAAAATGCAGAATCATGAAACATTGATATATATTATAAACAAAGGAACAACACTCTTGTTGTTTAATATAAGCACAGATTTCATAACAGCTAATTGGCAACCACTTTATTTGAATAATTTGCTTGAATTAATCCACTTACATATATAATTTAATGAATTTGTAATACAAAAAAATATATGGGAAACAATTCCCAGTGAAATTTTGGGCAATCCTGTCACAAAAAGATGTTTTGTAGAAACTGCTTGCCCTAGAAAATTTTAACCGTCATTTGCCTCTTGGAATCAAAAGAAAACTCCACTAAGGACAGAGCTCACCTCTATAAAACTTGAACTACTATGAAGTTTTAGGAAGACACTGGCTACATGACCAAAGTTCAATTCACTTAACAAATATGAACCTCAAGTGAATTGTGTTAAGAATAAGTTCAAAACAACTTCTCTTGCAAATGCAAGAATTAATGACCGCAGATTTTTTATTTGCCACGCTTGATCTCTTGGGAAGAGCATAGGACCCAGAACATGTGCTAATGGGTCTGTGCCCTAAAGGCAAAGCTGGCCTTTCAGTTGTTAGGTGTTTCATATACTAAGTTTCTCTGAGCATTTTAAAAATGAATCCATTCCCTGACTCTAAGCAATTTCTCAAAAATGTGGAATTCCTTTATTTAACACTATAAAACTTGGTGTCAAGGGACAAGACTATAAATTTTTAGTCTTTCCCTGTTATAGTGAGGGAAAAAGTGTTCAGTTATTATTTCTAACCTAACATCAGAGGTGTATACAGCAGGGAAAGACAGATTTTTAGAAGTTTGACACTAAAATCTCCACTCACACGCTTATAAATTATCTCTCCTCAAGAACAGGTACAAACCATCTGGAAATACAATGAGTATCACTAAAGAAACAAGGACCTGAACTCTGCAACACTTTGTGATGCTACTAATACAAAAGAATAATTTACAATTTCCAAAATGATCATTGTGTTTGGTTTCAATGTACTACCTGCAATGTTGCCTGTTTTGGGGGTATGTTCTATCCTCAAAAGATTGACTGTTCCATTGTGATTATTCTGAGTTGCTACCCAATTATTTGTGTTTTACATTTTTTAAATTTCATATGTCTATTTCTTCCCCTCCTCCTCCTTCTTCTCTCCTCCTCTGTTTTCTCTGCATCAAATAAAATTAAGCTATAATTTTTGTTTTAATTATTGGCAGCAGCAGTATTACTGCCATTAATAAAATATCTGCTATGCAGACTGCTTTATACTAAATGATTTGCATATATGTTTTACATTTACAATAACCCTGAATGGTAAATTGTATGATGAAAGAAGAAAGAAACAAATGAAGCCACTAACTCAAGCATTTATTAAGAATGCCAGAAATGTAGAAAGTTGTTTAAAATGAATATCCTACAGGGAGCAAGCAGCTGAAAATTTTTATAACGCTGAATGAAGAGGGTCACTCAATATTAGTTTTTGTTCTGATAATTGTTCACTGTTCAAATCCCTGGAAACTATGGGGAAAATCAATTATGCCGATCAGGTGACAGAATATTGGAATGAGAAGATGGGCTTCAGTTTAACAAATGTTGGTTGTTTAATCTGCATTTAAAAATGAGAGGTAGGCAGGAAAGCTTTTGAAATCTAAGATTCTGGGGCATGGCTAAGATTTGGTGTTTGGTTTTTATGATGGCTGCAATTGTCTCTTGAGTTACTAGTTGTACAAAGAAGCATTTAGGATTCTGGGCAGCATAAAATATGAGACTATGATGCTACAGAAAAGTTAAAGTAGTATCACTAATATTAATACACCCTTAAATGTTACCTTAATCTGACACTTAATCTTTGATGAAAACAATTGTTTAAAATCCATTCATAAATGTTCAAATGGTGTAATGCATTGGGTCTCATTAAACAACACTTTTAAATTTTTGTCAGGGTTATAAGTTTAACTGATAGAACATGCACTAGGAATATTCTCAAACATTTTAGGTAGGATTGCCCTACCAACGCTATTTTACGATTTTATTCAATTTATTTCCATTATGGTGACAAAAATGTACAATTCTGACTACTTAACTATGGTAGGCAGCATTAAAATATTTGTTGAAATATACACAGTTTATCAAGACTAATCTAGTGATTCCATATTATAAAAATGGAGGACCTGACCAATATTCAAGTTCTTTTATATAATAACCAAAAAAATGTATATGATTGCCAATGAATGCTTCCAATTGAAATATTATGAATATTTAGAAACAAATATTAATTCTTAGGCAATTATTATGCCATTTTGTGTACTTGAACTTGAGTATGCTTCTTTTAACCTGAAAAGTGCACAATCATTGAAATATATTTCTATTAATATATCTTACTTTCACACAAAACTATAAAAACTATAAAGACAGAATTTCTCTCATAGTCTGTTACTTTTTTTTTTATTTTTAAGTTTGATAAAGATAGAATTCTCACAATAGTTAGAGGTTATTTAAAATTTGGGGAATGCCAGTTGTTTTTAATATCCTTCCTTTTAAAAGATAGAGATACAAATATTTTTGTTACATAGTGACCATTTCAGAAAAGTTGAAGTGTACACATAAAGGACATTTTAACAGTTGTACTCTTCTGTATTTTAGCTTGAATTCAGGCAAAGTAACATTTTAAAGTATTAACTAGAAGAAATAGTTATTGGGAAAAATAATAGCAATAGTAATAATAATTAGAAATATATTTTTCAAAGAATAACAAATGTTTTATCAAAATAAAAAAGCAACAATTGATATCTCTTGGTAGAGAATAACTTTGTATAAAAAAATACAAATCTAATTTTTTAACTTTGTAAATCATACTGTCAGCTTAAAATATAAATAATATTTTAAACATTAAAAATGCAAAATCATATTAAAATTATATTAATACACTGTAATTATTTCTAAAGAAATATTTATTTTGTATATTCATATCTTTCTGTAATTATATATATAAAAATACAGAATTTTATATATTTATATTTTTATATACTTACTGTATTTTTATTGATTACACCTTTAACCAGAGTAATTGATTCTGTTTCTTCCATCAAGGGACAAAGAGAAAAGTGAAAAGTAGAAAATTGCAAACTCCCTATATTTTCATATATTTGTGAGGACATATTTTGTATTAAGTTTACTAATGTTATATGGCAAGAAAGATAAACCTATATAGCATCATCAAATGGTATTCACATACTCTACAATTTTCAGAGAGAAAGGTAAATGAAAACATTTTAGTCACGAAGGTTTATAAATTCATCATACCAGCAAGTTTATTTACCCACAAATTATTTTATTAACTCAACACAATATTCGTTTAAAAATTAGTTAAAAATCTGGAAATTATCATTTAAATTGACACATCAAGCTTTTATTATTTGTAACATTTTAAGAACTTATTTATGAGATTAGCTCTTTGAAACATGAATTATTACAAGTTAATTGAAACATAATTTTAATATTCAAAATCTTATACAATTGTGAAAAATGAAAATAGATTTGACTCAAAATCAATATAGAAAGTTTATTAAGATTATATCATGTAAAGTATAATTATAGTTTTGAATATGCAAGAATATTGGTATTAATTTTAAATAAGATTTAGAAGGAGATAGTAGTCTTTAAATCAATATTATTAAATAATACCAAATTTCCAAAGATTCTATTGATAAGGAATATGAAATAAATATCTTAATATAATTTATAGATATAAATAAAGTATAAAGACTCTTTAGATCATATTTACATGTACTCTTCTTGTTTAGAATCAGAGCCTCCCCTCCCCCCTTTTCTTAACTGAATAAGACTTTTTCACCCAGAGCTGAAGTTTTGGGATTTTCTTTTAAACATAAACTACTTGCCTTAAGCAAAAGACATTCTGCATAATATTTTTGATTTAATCAGTTAAGAAACTCCTAAATTTCATCTGAGCTAGATATTTTCAGATTGCATTCATAATAACAGAAACAGGATTTGACCAATTAGCATTTATAATACCCAAGGAGAAAAAAAATGACAAAAAAACACATACATGTGTACGTACACATGCACATGTACACGCAAAATATTAAGAGCAGGTTGGCTTTAGAAAAATGTAGTGATGATTGTAGGATCCAATTATCTTTTCTCTACTAGAAAGAGAGAATGAGAAATATTAGATACAGAAAACCCATTTAGAAACCTGCAAACAGGAGAATTCTTTGAACCCAGGAGGTGGAGTATGCAGTGAGCCTAGATTGCACCACTTGCACTCCAGCCTGGAGGACAGAGCAAGACTCCATATCAGGGTTGGGGGGGGTGAAATAAATAACAAACAAAAAATAAAAAACAACCCTGCAAACACACACTCACTCACCACAGAGAAGAGAGATAATACAACTTATTTAAATAAAGTTATGTGTCTCAAGTGACTTATCTTTTAGATAGATTTGGCTATCACTTCTTATTAGGTGTTCTACAATTTTTGTCCTAAGACACCTCTCAAAAGAACAAATTTATTTACATCAAACTTCCTTAAAATTGCCACTTTAATTATAAGTGTTTCTAGTGAAATGCCTCTAAGTATAAAAACAATTGAGAGAAGAGGCACCTATATAAATAGAACACCAGCTTAGTGTGAACTTTTTAACTGATAGTTGCCTATTGCCTTCCAGTGGTGAGAAGAAGAAAAAAAAAAAAAAAAAAACCGTGGGCTCCCCCTAAAAATAAAACAAACTCTTGTACACTTGCCATATATTAAAAGACACTAGGAGGGAAAATCAAATAGATGGTTTTTATTCAAAGATTATTATAATAAAGATTATAATTACACAAAACTTGAGTAGTACTCAAGACACCAAAGGGCAGAATGCCAACTAAAGGAATAACTCATCCAGATTTCCAGTATCAGGGCCCTATAGTAAGGGAGATTGCAAATGATCTTCAAGATGTCCTACTTTGTGAAAATTTCCCTAGGCACTAAATCTGTGGAAGCAGAAAAAACTAATGTAAAACAAGTTTTAGTCTTTATTAAAATTATTTTAATGTGAGTACAAAATAGGCATCTTAGCACCTTGGGCGCTATAACAGTACGCCATAGATTTGAGAAAGGAAGAAGGAAGAAATCAGTCAAGCAGTCAGGTAGGTGGGCCCTCAGTAAAACACCTTCAAACAAAGAACCACCTAAAACTCAAACTGTGAGACCCAGATAAGAAAAAGCACACATTCTTGAATGAAAATGCTATTCTCTGAACCCAGATGAACAAATTCCACTTCTTGTTTGGACAAATTTCTCTCTCCTTGTTTACCTTCTTCTTGTTTCACACACTTTTCCCCAATAGGTCCTCACCTTTTACCTATTTTACATTTACCTATCTTTCTGTGATTGGCCGTAAGCCAAGAGTTTATTAGCCAGAAGTGTAACATTACTCCAGCCCCTGATTAGTTGCTGGTGGAGCCTTCACCTCTGCCTCTAATTGGTTCTTTTTACTATCATGTCTCTTTCTGAGTGGTGCTTTCTCCAAGATGCCCACAGCCCACCCAGCACACTCCTCTCTTTTCCCAGTCCATAAAAATCCCTGAATGTATCCCTGTAGCTGGTAATCCTCTTTCAGGTCCCCTCTCCTTTCTGGGAGCTTTTCTGTTGCTTAAGAAATCCAACTCTTCCTTACATTCTCTGGTGTTCATGTGTCTTATTCTTCTTGATTGTGAAACAAGAACGCAAAGCTTGCTGACAGTGGGAGCACAAAAGCTGTAACACTCTTTCCTACTTGCTGAACAGCAACAGTGAAAAGGCTACGGCAGATTCAGTGGCTTAAGCAACAGATACTTATTTCTCACAGTTCTTGAGGCTAGGAAGTCCAAGTTTAAGGGGTCAGTAGTTTTGCTTCTTTGTGAGGGTCCACTGCCTGGTTTGCAGATAACCACCTTCTCACTGTATCTTCACATGACAAAATGAGATCGAGTTGAGGTATCTTTTTCTCTTTTTGTAAAAGACACTAGTTTCATCAGGGGGCCTCTACCCACATGATCCATCTAAACCTAAGTACACTCCAAAGATCTCACACCCTAACGCATCACATTAGGAGTTAGGGCTTCAACATGTAAAATTTGGGGAAAAAAAACCCACAAACATTTGTTTCATAACAATAGGTGTCGTGAAGGAATAAGTAGCTTACAAATTTTAAAGGACTGATTAGGAAATATCAGTCAAGGTTTAGTTTTGTCCTCAGAAAAATTCAGTCTTCAAAATTTCAGATGAGTGGTGATATGGTTTGGCTCTGTGCCCCCACCTAAATCTCATCTTGTAACTCCCATAATATCCACATGTTATGGGAGGGACCCAGTGGGAGACGGTTGCATCATGGGAGTGGATCTTTCCCATGATATTCTCATGTTAGTGAATGGGTCTAATGAGATATGATGATTTAAAAAATGTGAGTTTCTCTCCAGAAGCTCTCTCCTTGCCTGTTGTTATCTATGTAAGATGTGACTTTCTCTTCCTTGCCTTCTGCCATGATTGTGAAGTTTCACCACCCATGTGGAATTGTAAGTCCATTAGTAAATTGCCCAGTCTCAGGTATATTTTATAAGTAGAGTGAGAAAAGACTAATACAGTAAATGAGTACCAGGAGTGGGTGTTGCTGACAAGATACCAAAAAATTGTGGAAGCAACTTTGGAATTGGGTAAAAGGCAGAGGCTGGAATTGTTTGGAAGGCTCAGAACACAGGAAACTGTGGAAATGTTTGGAACTTACTAGAGACTTTTTGAATGGCTTTGACAAAAATGCTGATAATGATATGAACAATAAGATCCAGACTGGGGTGGTCTCAGATGGAGATGAAGAACAAAAAGTTAATATACCATTATCGAACAGGCCTCATTCTTGGATGCAAGGCTGGTTCAACATACACAAATCAATAAATGTGATTCACTACATAAACAGAAAGAAAAGCTAATTCACATGATCATCTCAGCAGATACAGAAAGGGCTTCTGATAAAATCCAACAGCGCTTTATGATAAAAATCCTCAACAAACTAGGCATTAAAGGAACATATCATCAAATAGTAAGAGCCATTTATGAAATCCTACAGCCAACATCATGCTGAATGGGTATAAGTTGTACACATTTCCTTTGCGGACTAGGACAAGACAAGGATGCTCGCTCTCATCACTACAATTTAACACAGTACTAGAAGTCTTAACCAGAGAAATCAGGCAAGAGAAATAAATAAAAGTCATTCAAATAGGAATATAATAAGTCAAATGATCTCTTTTTGCTAATCATATAATTTTATAGCAAGAAAACCCTAAAAACTTCATGAAAAGGCTTCTGGAACTGATAAATAACTTCAGTAAAGTTTCAGGATACAAAATCAATATACAAAAATCAATAGTATTTTATACACCAAAAAATCTAAGCTGAGAGACAAATCAAGAATGCAATCCCATTTACAATAGCCAAAAATAAAATAAAAAACATCTAACCAAGGAGGTGGATAATCTCTAAAAAGAGAACTGCAAAACACTGCTGAAAGAAATAAAGATGACACAAAGAAATGGAAAGACATTCCATTTTCATGGGTTGAAAGAATCAATATTATTAAAATAGCCATATTGCCCCAAACAATTTACAGATACAATGCTATTCCTATTAAACTACCAGCATCATTTACACAGAATTAGAAAAAAAAAAAAAAAAAAAAAGCTATTCTAAAATTTACAGATAACCCGAAAAGAGGAAAGAGTTTTAAACAATTTTTCACAGTTAGCCGTGAAGAATCAAAATGTGTCATTTTTCTTGTTGGGGGTTGTAGTGTAAACTAGGACAATATCTTGTGGAACTAAGTATCCCACATAAGGTCAGGTAACAGTGAACAGAAAAAAAATAGAATGGGTCAAGTGGAGATTATAGGGGATAGAATTTTCTATCATTCCCAAATCAAGTCCCAACATTTACATCCTGAACCATCTATTCATTAGATATATTACTGATACATAATGGGAAAATACGGCACAGATTAAATCCACAGTTAAGTTTGACAAGATTACCCTACTCCCTACTTCCATTTTCCATTGTTAATTCCCCATTAGTGTTTACTTCAAATTCAGGTGTCTCTTTCCTTGGGTACTCATGTCTCTGGTTTAGGACATCTTTCTCCAACAAGAAAGACAAACTGGTCACAGAAAACATGGAATAAAATGTTTTCCCATAAAAAGCTTTAAAGCTATATACAAAAAACACCTATAGTAAATAAAATTATTTCATTTCAACATTAACAATGCCTAACATATTAGTAGAAGGTTTAGCCATTATTTAGATAAAAGAAAGACAAAAAGGATGTTTGGGAACTATAATGGGAGTAATAAGTATCACACTATTTGAAGAATACATAAGCTTAAACATAAAAAACACACAGCAAAACTATGAAACACATATTCAAACTAATAGTAATGTTCAGCAAGATTATGATACATATTGAAAAGTTTCTATTAATATAAAATATTTTTTATTTCTCTCATCTTTAACAAAATCTATGTGATGATGTCAGTTATCTCACTCACTATCACCCATTTTTTCTTCAGTTTTGAAACAAAAATGTCCTTTAGGATATGTGTAAATGAGCTTTCCTCTTTCCCCATCCTGATAAAAAAATTATTCAGGCTTTTACGATCAAGGGTCTACCAAAATTCTTCCTACCAAGGCCACCAATGACCATGATATTATTAAATCAATTTGTCAATTCTCAGTCTTAATCTTTCTCTATATCACATTTTTATTTTTCCTCTTATCACCGTATCACTCATTCTGTCTCCTTTGCTATTTACCTCTCTTCCCTCTCAACCTTTTGCTGGCGTCTAGGGCAATAACCTAAGCATGATTTTTTTTTTCTTTGTCTACAGTTACTAATTTGGTGATCCCATCAAGTCTTAGGAGTATAAATAACATGTGGTTAACTTGCACATTGACAGCTTTAGCTCTGACTTTTCTTCTGAACTTCACATTTATATAACCTATATGGGATTTTATATTAGGAAATGATGAAATAAGAGCAGCTATTTTTCTCTAAAAATCACCCTTACAGGAATGTGAAAGATTAATTGGTGATCTCTTCATGGTGACTTGTTTAATGATGTATTTAGCAAATTAAAGAATAGTATCTCTGGGAAGCAAGACATTGAGTTTGAAAGAGCACAGATGGTGTTCAAATAGCCATATGGATTTTAAAAGAATATACCCATTATTGATAAGAGAATTGAGATCCTAGACAAAATAAATATTTTGAACTGTCTTGAATTATTTTGAGTGTTGAAGTCATGTGGCTTAATAGGATTTGGGAGATTTTTTTTAAATGAGAAGTGAGAGCTCCCTATAAAAACACACGATCAGAGGGGACTCCAGTGGAATTGGGAGATTATATTTACAAAGGAATTTAAAAAAACCTAAGATTTTTGAATTAAAAATAATCTGATATGTTCTTAAATGATTTCAATAAGAAGTCATAATTATTACATAATTATCAAGGGAAAACATGAAGAGGAGCATAAAATTTCAAACGAAAATAGTCCCTATTTATTCTTTTGTTGTTTTCCCATTCCAAATTGTTTAATAAGAGTTGGTGAATGTTGTGATGCTGGTGTTAACCATTTAAGTATTATTGCATCTCAGAGCCAAAGGGGAATTCTTTATGCCTTTATAAGGTGGGTTTGCTTGAAGAAAAAGGAGTGAGGGAGGGAGAGATGAATTATGAAATAAGTAGAGAATAGTCTCCGAGGGGTAGAAAACAAGCAAACATTCCAATGCTTGGAATAGCAATTGCAAGCAGAAGACAGGTTAAAAAGAGGCCTAGATAATTCATAAACCACACAGGAAATCCTAATTATGAAGATATGACTGCAAACTAAATAAATGCACAGCTTCTTTCTGTGTATGCAAAAAACTTACCAAAAGAAGTCAATGTTTATATGAGCAGAAAAAGTATGTTCTACATAACATCATTCTAACTTCAACTATATTGCAGACTTAAAATTAATTTAGCTAATCCATATAATAATACACTGATGGGGAGCTCCACCAAAATGGCCAAATAGGAGCAGCTCTGGAGTGCAGTTCCCAGCAAGAGCAATGCAGAGGGTGAGTGATCACCACATTTCCAACTGAGGTACCAGGTGCATCTCAATGGGACTGGTTGAACAGTGGGTGTAGCCCAAGGAGGGTGAGCCGAGGCAGGATGGGGTGCTGCTTCACCCAGGAAGTGTATTGGACAGGAAGAACCCCCTTCCTACCCAACAGAGATCATCAAGGGCTTTTCCAGCCACTCCTGCACTCCAGTTCAGATACTGTGCTTCTCCCACAGTCTTTATGGTCCACAGACCAGGAGATTCCCATCAGCGACAAGTGCCACAGGTTTCCAGCACCAAGACTTGCACAAATCTGGGTGGTCAATTTAACTGGCACCGGGAATGCCTGCAAGACAGAGCCACACCTTCTTCTGAAAAAGGAGGGGCTGATGGCAAGGAGCCAGGTGATCTGGCTCAGCAGGTCCCACACCCACAAAGACCAGCACTCTGAAACACACTGGCTTGAAAGTTTCCCAGCCAGCACAGCAGTTTGAGCTTGACCCAGGACAGTCCAGTTCCAGAGGGGGAAGGGCATCTGCCATTACCAAGGCAGTCTGCCATTACTGAGGCAGCTCTAACCTTACGTCTGTAAACAAAACCACAAGGACATTTACACAGCAGCTGGACAGAACTGTGGCAGCTCAGCAACACTTCTGCAGGCAGACTGTGACTAGGCTCCCCCCATGCTGGGCAGGGCATCTCTGAGAAAAGGCAGCAACACATCAGTTACTTATAATTAAAGCCCCACCTTCCCAGGACAGGGCACCTGGGAAAGAATGCAGTAACATTAATGCAGTAACATTAATGCTGCAACAGACTTAAACATCCCTGCCCAGCAACTCTGAATGGAACAAGGGAACTCCCAGCACAGTATCTGAATTCTGATAAGGAACAGACTGCCTCTTCCTCAAGTGGCTTCCTGACCACCATATATCCAAAGATACACCTCATAAAGGAGAGCTCTGGCTGACATCTGGTGGGTATCCTTCTGGGAAGAAGACAGCAGAAGAAAGTACAGGCAACAACCCTTGCTGTACTGCAGCCCCCATGGGTGATTCCCAGGTAAATAGGGTCTAGAGTGGACCTCCAGCAGTCCTGCAGCAGAGAGGCCTGATTTTAGCAAGAAAACTAAAAAAAGAGAAAGAAATAGCTTCAACATCAACAGAAAGGATGTCCACTCAGAGACCCCACCTGAAAGTCACCAACTTCAAAGATCAAAGGAAGATAAATCCATGATGATGGGAAGAAACCAGCGAAGAAAGGATGAAATCACCTAAAACCATAATGCTTCCCCTCCACCCAGGGATCACAACTCCTCACCAGCAAGGGAACAAAACTGGATGGAGAATGGCTTTGACAAATTGACAGAAGCAGGCTTCAGAATGTGGGTAATAAGAAACTTCTTTGAGCTAAAGGAACATGTTCTAACCCAATGAAAAGAAACCAGGAACCTTGTAAAAAGTTAGACAAAAGGTTAACTAAAATAAACAACTTAGAGAAGAACATAAATGACTTGATGAAGCTAAAAAACACAGTATGAGAACTTCATGAAGCATACACAAGTTTCAATAGCCGAATTGATCAAGCAGAAGAAAGGATATAAGAGATTGAAGACCAACTCAATGAAATAAAATGAGAAGGTAAGATTAGAGAAAAAATAATGAAAAGAAATGAATAAAGCCTCCAAGAAATATGGGCTTATGTGAAAAGACCTAATCTATGTTTAATCGGTGTACCTGATGTGATGGAGAATGAATCCAAGATGGAAAACACTCTTCAGGATATTATCAAAGAGAAATTTTGCAACCTAGCAAGACAGGCCAACACTCAAGTCCAGGAAATATGGATAATATCACAAAGATATTCATCAAGAAGAGGAGCCCCAAGGCACATAATCATCAGATTTTCCAGGGTTTAAATGAAGGAAAAAGTGCTAAAGGCAGACAGAGAGATAGGTCAGGTTACCCACAAAGGGAAGCCCATCAGACTCACAGAGGATCTCTAGGCAGAAACCATACAAGCCAGAAGAGAGCAGGGGACCAATATTCAACATCCTTACAGAAAAGAACCTTTTTTATATAATAAATGATATTTTAGTGATGGTGGTGTAACTGGTGATAGAAGTGGCACTAGTAGTTACAGTAGTATTAGCACAAATCAAACTGTGCTCTCATGAAAATGCTTCAAGACTGTTTGCATACTATGCAAGCACTATTTGTTTCATTCTCTAAGATCAACTTATTATACTTTCCGCACTAATAATTTTGTTCATAATTGTAGCATAACTATCTCTGATTTCAACCTAATCTAATCCTGATTTTACTTCATGAAAATGAAGAAAAAGGAAACTGACAGGTGATTAAATGTATCTTTCATTTGTAGGTGTGCATATTTTAAAGTAGCTTTAAGTAGAGAAAAAAACATAAATTTTGGATTCAAAATGACATGACCGTACCATCTATAAGGCATGTTAAAATAGATCGACATCCCAATTCCCTCATCTGTAAAATGGCAACAATGCTATATGATGGTGTTGTGTAGGATTAAACGTGGTATACTATATAAAGTTCCTGAACATCACCTGGCATAGTAAATACTCAACACATAATAACTCTTTTTGTTATATCTTAATCTAAATCTCACTTCTAATCTTCTACTTCTAGCGGAACTGTGAAAATCATTTTTATATTAAAGTGACAATATTTTCCATATCAGTTCTTCCTAAAGAGAGTGAATTGAGTATTTATCACTAATTTTAGATCACTCTTCCTGTGGTGTTGGTCCTTTTACACCTGATACAATCTCCAAAATGCATTCATTTTATCGGAGAAATCTGAAAACCATATCAAATGCTTTATTTCCTGGAGTTTGGATTAATGCGACTATAGGCATTGAGGTTTATCTCCATTGAATTAAAAATCACTTAATCTTTTGCTAAGCAAGAGCCACATGCTTTCCTGTTACCCTTGCTCCTCCAAAGAAACTGCCTAGGTATGTTTATCTCCCTTTACCTTCTACAAACTTTATGTTTATCTTCCATGGAAACAAATAAGCAATAACAATAAACAATAAAGTAGTCAGAACCACTTTAAAATGTATCTTATTTTCTCTTAGTCCCATTAATGTTTTCATATTACATTCTTCTCTCTCCTTCTTTGGCTGTTCACATCCTTTTTTCCATATGATTTCCTTTTTAAAATTGTCATACTTTAATAGGTCACCCTTAAAGTATGTATTTGGAGACAAAAGATGACAATAGTTCATGTGATTTTCTATAACTACATTCTTCTTTCTGTTTTTTTTAATTTCTATTTTTTCCTATTAGCATGTTCAGTTTGATTTGTATGCAAGCCATACCCTCATAGGTATTCTGTGACTTCCACTGGTTTTGCTCTGTTGAAGTTTTCATAGAAGGGCACCTAGGAAAACTTGCTGACTATGCAAAGTTCGTTTCATTAAACTTGCAAGGCAGAAAGAACACCAGCTATTGACCATCTCAGGAATGTCTCAAAGAGGGAGGTCCAGCAGAATCGGTGAGACTTGGTAAAATGCAGCAGTTACTGGAAAAGAGGTGAATTTATCTTTGGAATATTTGTGTAAAATTTGATTTTACTCTATATATGGTCTTATCTTGGAAAAAGATGACCCTAACACTCATGAAAATAATTTTAACTCTAGCTACACTGCATGTTATTGTTTGTTCGGCTTAACTGCTTTGCAAGTCATGGTACAGTTACTTTCTAAATTTTGGGTTCTGTTTAATTTGTCATTTCTTCTCCCTTACTCTTTTCCCATTCTTCCTTCTCTGTCAAAGAGAAAAATATCACTATTTAATCTATGGGGATATATAATCAAAGTCCTCTCATAACTGATACATACCAAAAGTGGACCTAAAATATGACTCTAATGTAAATACTTTTTGATTATTCTAGTAGCATTTCTAAATACATTAGAAAATATTTTTTAATGATCATCATTTACATACGCATGATTTTATTGTAAAATTCATGAAAATTAAGACAAAATTAATTAATGAACAATATATATATTATGGAAACTATTTTATTATTATATTTTTAATGTCAACACATAATTATGTCTTCAAACTGATGTTTTAAATGCAGAGTATAATGGTGTATTTTTAGTAAAAGCTTTCAAATGTCCCCTCACTAGTTTAGTGGTTACTTAATTTCAAATCATATAAATTATGAAAAGTAAGAAAATTTGCATTATTACAGCTTTCAAATGGAATTACGGGAGTCTCCTTTTAGAGGAATACATGCCATGTATTTGAAAAATATGGTTTATGAAGTTGAAGCACAAGAAGCAATGAAGGAGAATTGGATTACAGATGAGCAGAGGAGTTTCCCAGTTCCCTCAATGTTCCTGGAAACAGCAGAATAAGTACACAAGGTATTTGCTCAAAATATGTAATACACCTTGGCATGAAATATCTCATCCATTATATGTGCCAAATGTAAAAAACAGTAACAAACCTTAACAGGAAAAAGGTTTTCTGTCTCAAAGCCTTAAAGGCTTCAGCTTATTTCTGTGACTTTGCTCAGTGACAGATCTGTAAAATAAATAAGCTACAAATAAGGACTAATTTGATGAATATAAATGAGGCAGGGTAGTTCATTTAGATACTAATTTGTGTTTAATAATTTAAAGTCTCTTATAAGTTTTCTATAATTTTGCATTTATTTTTCTGGGTGAATGATGCTGTCAGAGTATCAAAAGTTGGTTCAAGTCAATGATTCTTCCTGCAATTTGTAAAATCCCAAACTGACTAAACTAAATATGCTAGCACTTTAAACAGTAAAGGCAAAACAGGAATTGGAAATGAAGGAAAACATTTTCCCAAACTTGGGAGAGATTCTCAAGAGTGGAAAGCTGTAACTACTCAAAATGTTCTCTTTGGTGGGGTGCGAACCTGCAGAGCAGCTTACTAACTGATGCTCCTGGGTGGCCAGTCTCTGAGCATTAAAACACTTGATTTACCTATATTTCCTGGCTCCAAGTTCATTAAAGACATAAGTCTGTGTAAAATTTGAGTTAAGCTAATCTGTCTATGGTCTTATCCTGGAAGATATGCCCATAACACTCTGTTATTAAAATAATTTGAACTCAAGCTAGGCCAGTAAATCTCAAGTCAAGAAAATTAGACATTCTCAGGATCACCACAGAAGTGTGATGACCAGAATAGCCAATCAATGATTTGGCAGGGTGTGACAATCTGGGACCTTAAAATGACTCTAGAGAAATGAATAATGAAGACTGGATTATTTACTAGTCCTACAGGACAGTGAGTTAGTTGACCTCTCTGATAAGTGGCCAACAATCAGTATTAAACAACTTAAAATGTTACCTTCTGAGGACAATGAATGCAGATACAAATGGAGAACCACAAATCTGTAGGCAGCCTCAGAGAAAAATGCTCGCATTTTGTAAGGCATGAATAAGAATTCTTATGTTGTATCTTCTGCTTTGGAATGTGTTCTAAGCGCATTGAAAGTAAAACACGTGGTGTTCTCTCTAAGCACAGGAAAAATATAAATGGTCTTGTGTTGTTCCTAGTGCCATATGAATGGCTGCCTCTGAGTAGAAACTACATAGTATCAAACATCAAAATCATTTCAATGGGGCTATGGTTACGGTTTAATGTATTGGTCACCCCGCATCTAAATTTAAACTCGTTTTTAAAGTTTCAACAGAAAGCTAAAACTCACTAAAAATAATAGAAGCACACTGGTAACCTTAAATATATTAGAAATATTCAACCTGTAACTTATCTCTTTGCCTAACTCCTCCATAATTTCCAAATGAACCCTAAAGTTACATCCTCTGCAATTATTGGCCTTACTTTTATTATGAAGAAGGGGAAATATTATTAATTTTCACCAATAAGAAATTGTGAATACATTACATGAATGTAGCAATTTGTATCAGTGTGTGTGTGTGTGTGTGTACTTCTGGAATTAGGTAAATCTTTCTGGAATTTTCTTATATGTGGAATTGTACATGGAGTTGTGAATTAATTTCCGGGCCTTGCTCTTTTAGCCCAGGCCAAGTTTCAGTAATATTTGCTCAAAAAGCTCTAGCTGAATACAAACATAAAAATGTTCTCTTTACAGCTGCAGAGTTTCATATCTATCTGGCCCTTCATGAACTCTTTGAACTCTGTATGAGAATTATTTTTATTTACTAATAGTATACATCCACTTTTTGACAAATTTTACATGAATTTAGGGTCTGCTTTCTTCTAAAATATAAGTGAAAGAGTAACATAAACCTACAAATAAAAGGAGAATGGAGAATAAAGTATAAAAAAAATATTAATACAGATCTGAAACTGAAATGCTAATGGTAAATGGTAACTGGCTAGAAAATCCATGCATTGAAGACAATCAGACCTGTGTATCTTGCAGAAGCTGGAAAAAGCTCGCGTGGTAGAAAAGCCCTTCTATACCAGGTGTGGAAAAAAATGGAGGCAAGCTGGGAGTGACGGCTTGCACCTGTAATTTCAGCAATTTTGAAGGCCAAGGCAAGTGGCTTACTTGAGCCCAGAAGTTGGAGACCAGGCTGGGCAACATGGTGAATCCTGTCTCTACAAAAGTGCAAAAATTAGCCAGGCATGTTTCACATGCCTGTAGTTTCAACTAGTCTGGAGGCTGATGCGGGAAGATTGGTTGAACCTGGGAGGTGAAGGCTGCAGTGAGCCGAGATAGCACCACTGCAGTCTAACCTATAAACACACACATACACACATACACACACACACACACACGTATGTGTGTGTGTGTGTGTATGTG
>NW_022436948.1:37246651-37253288 GCF_009761245.1 Sapajus apella
GTGTGTGTATATATGTATGTGTGTATATATATATATATATATATATATATTTTAAAGGAATAAAATCACTTTGAACATTAAAAGTCAAAAAATTCTTTCAAAGGCGATGTTAGAAAAATGTATTATCTAGCCACCAGTTCCAACTGAATGAGGCTGGTATTGACCCTTCTCTATCTCCACAAAATCAAAGACATGTGAAAATGCAACAAGCCTTATTAGAAACAAAACAAGCATGCTCTGATATTGAATAAAGATATGAATGTTAAACAAACAAACAAAAATCTACACATACACTCATTGTAGTGAAATCCAAAATGTAATGTATTTGCTTATGGTTGTTGCTGTTATAAATTACCACAAGTTTGGTACCTTAAGCTAAATTAATTATCTTTCAGTTTTGGAGGTCAGAATTCTAAAATGGATGTTGACTATATGTCATAAAGGATATTAGGCACATCATTTTCCAGTTGGTAAAATACTCTAATGTTATTTACCTTAGATTTTTCAGATTAAGCAATAGAATTTTTAATAATTGTTTTTCCATTTAAAATAGAAATTATGTATAGCCTAATAAGAGATTTGTCTCTGCTTTCTGTGAGCAGAGATTCCCAGATGACAAGTGTTTTATAAATTTTCTTTTGTGTAATGTGGGCTCTGCCTACAAAGTTTAGTCAAAAATTTTCAGTGTTTCAAGGGAGGACCATGGATTTCAGCTTTGAAAAAGGAAATTGGAATGTGATATTAAACAAA
This sequence comes from Sapajus apella, assembly GCF_009761245.1. Lineage (NCBI taxonomy): Eukaryota > Metazoa > Chordata > Mammalia > Primates > Cebidae > Sapajus > Sapajus apella. The sequence continues at coordinate 37,247,402 of NW_022436948.1, forward strand.
AGGTAGTGAGAGAATGACACATGAGTCAAGGTCGTGCTTTTGGGTATGGTGTCATTAAAAATTCAAGCCAAAGCTTTTTATTACTTTTATTTAACCTTTTTAGCCACTACAATTTTGTATGTGGCAAGAGAGCTTTCTCATGGCAGAGAAGAGAAAAGCTAGTGCACAGTTAATTTTACAAATTGTTTTAAAAAGGTCACTTATGTCTTCATACATTTTAAAATCTATATTCAGATAAAGAATATAATTGTCAGTCAATTTTTTTTTTAAATTTTAACTATAACATGCAGATTCTAACCTTATGTACATGATGTTCTCTGTGTTTTAGCATTTCTTTCCATTCCTTTCCAATTCGATTTTCATATACAGAGTTCTCTATAAAAACTCTGACTGGTTCTTTGCCCGTAAGTGTCTTATTGATAAATTATGGCTATAGATCCTTTCCAGGCTCTGCTATTGTAGCAAATTTCTATCCTTTGGAGCACTGTTACCAAAGATTGGAAAGACATGCAGAGTGACTAAAAATCTGTAGTTATAGAAATAAAAAAAAGAAAAGAGTTATTAATCGAATCTTATATGCCACATACACATGATTTCTAGGAAAACAGTCATTGGATGATTTTTTTTTTTTGACAATGGCAAAATGAACCTTCCCGGAAAAGGGAAGAGTGAATCAATAAATATAAACATACTGAATATATAACCAACCTGAATTTTACTCCATGATATAATTATAAAGGGGGTAAAACATATTGGGTGGGGGGTCTATAGCTCAGCTTTTAATAGCAAGGCATTCAATGCTTTATGGAAGAGGGGAATTCTTGTTCTTATCTGTAACTATGCTAATTCTATCTGTTGAACCACTGATAATTTAGGGTAAGAATGACAGCTGCTGTGATAGGGAAATCTCTATTTTTCATATAACTTTAGTTTATGATTACTCTGACTTAAAATGTTTAATTATATCCTAAGCCACAGAAGAGGTAGTTATAAGTCAAAATCTGTCTCTACACATTGACCTTCAATTGGACCTCTGTGATATACCAAATGTAGGCTTTACCCTAAAAGTTAGTGGTCCAGTGTTTCCAAGTTTAAAACAAGTAGCAAAAATATTTTATTTTCATGTAAAACAAGACACATGTCCATAGCATTAGAAATTGATTGAGAACACAGATTTTGGAGTCAAATAGCCTTGAATGGAATCTAGACATTTTTTCCACATATTAGCTATGTGGTCTATGGCTAGTTTTATTACTTATTTGTGCCTCAGTTCAATCCTTTGTAAAATAAAGTTAATAATAAAGTATGCACATGTTAAGATTATCATATTCAGAGTGTTTCAAACAGTACAGAGTATAAAACAGTATAGACTGAGTGTTACATATGTGTGTGTGTGTATATACATGTGTGTATACATATACATATGTATATGTATACACACACAACTACATTAAACTATCTTGAATTTCTCCATCAAAGTCTAGCTATATAAATGTATACACACAAATACGTGACTGTCTTGAATTTTTCCATCAAACTCTGTAGTCCCAGTCCTTTCTAATTTGGAGTGTTTAAAACAGAAATTGAAGCTTCTGATATTGTTGAACAAATGTGGCTCCCTTTTTTTTTTTTTTCTAATTGTGCTGCTGTTGTTTCAATATTGGATGTTATTTTCTATTTTGGAAATGTCATTTATATTTTGAATATTGAACTAGGTAGCGTTCAAAATCCTGATGCTTTGCTACTAAACCATGATTATTTCACTCTAAATTAAAAATACATTGAGATCAAAAGACAGACCTCACATTTTTCCAACACATTTTACCTGACTTCGCAAAAAATTCTTAAACCAAAAACTTTAAATAAGAATATAGATGTTTCTGTTTGGTGAGTTAACTGTCTGTGGTAAACAATAGTTTTGTTCATCAAATGTTCCTGGTTCTTTCCCTCTCTTGGAATTGCACTTCCTGCCCCATTTTAACCAATAAGGTGAGAGTGGAAAGTGAGTGACACTTATTGGTTTAAACTATACACTGTTCTACCTCTTGCTTACCTGACTTAGGATGATATGGAGAATGTCCCAGTTCTTCTACAGCGAGAATAAAGCATGAGTACAAAATCGACATTCACAATATTCAGATAATACAGACTCAGAAGGGTCTAAGATTTTCCCTGCTTGTGAGCTGGCAAGTTAGTCTGTTACAATTTCATGTTTTTACACTAAAAGAGGAACATAAGATCCTTGGATCAAAGGAATACACCACATATTACTCTCAGCAAAATCCACAGTCAGATTATTTCCTCCAGGGTTCCCACAGCAGGGTGAGGGTTAATTGCTTACCTGTGCCTGCAGGGAGCTGTAACACAGGGGAGGACGCCCAGAAAAGATTCTAAGATTACATTGGACTGGAGGCACATCTGCCTATCCTCTCCTCTAAAGTATAAGGTCTTATTTAGTAAGCAATTTTCTTTCAGTGAGACAGGGAGGTGTCTCTAGGTTTATTATCCTGGAATATGTTAAATGCCTTACGTTTCCAAATCTCTCCAGAGGGATACACTATCTCTAGCTTTCAAGGTATGTTTCTCTTTCAAATATACCTTTGGTTTAGAAGGCATGAACTTTACATGTATGGAGAAGTCCTTAGAATATTATAGCTCAATACTACAGATATTTGGGGGTTGTCATATTTTATCTAAAATATTTCATACTTCTAATAATCTAGGAAAAATAATTGAGCATCTATATGTGACCACTCAACTAGCTACAGAAAACAACCACTCAAAGATTGCATATGGGCTTTTACCACATACAAACACACATTAAAAAATAAAATGTGAGTCAAGTATAAAACTAGCAGAGGTATTCAAAGCAGTCTAAGTCTTACTATTCACTGGCAATTGATGAATTTGATGAACTGTGCTTGTTATAGTGAAAGAAGAATAAACAGCATAATAAAACTGTCTTTATAACATAGTTTTAACCTTTTAGAAATCTGAAGCAGGGAACAATTTAGGATATATATATATCTCCAATAAAGGGTTGTGTTCAAATAAACTTAGGATATCTTATGTAGAAATGCCCTATGTTTATCTCATGTAAGTTGCCTTACATTTATTTGAACACAATCTTGTTTTCTCACAATGCACTTAAGAGCCTGTGAAAATATTGCTGCAGACAAGGCAAACTGCAAAACACTAGCAAGTACAATCAGATGGAATAACCATTAAAATATAGTTCTATGGGATTTTGGAAATTTGGAAATGAAGAACATATTGCCAAAGAAAAAATCTTCAGGATTCAAGACAAGCCATACATAAGCAAATGAAGCTCTTCTTGCATAATAGAAACATCAATCACTTTGGCCATATGGTTTATTCAGACCTGTAGCTATTTCTTCTCTTATCTCTCTTCTTCGCCTTTAACCTACACACTATACTCAAAGCATAATGATTTCAAATTTGAAGATCTATCTATGCTGAAGTGCAGGTCAAACTACATCAGATGTAGAAGTTTTACATATGTCTCTGGGTTCACTATGGTTGATTTGAACTCAGCTTCAGCTTTCATGCCCACTCACTTCAAATACGTCTTTCTGAAGCAACGTTCTGAAAGCTAAAATCTGCATTTCCCAGAATACACTGCAGTGAATGCTCTGCCAATCAATTTCTTCCAGTTAAATGCATTTGCAATATTTGTAAGACAATTGTTTTTCTTATTCTGGGATCACCAGGACAAGATCTAGAGAAGCCTTCTCTCAAAACCACAAGAGATCAATGATTGAACAATTAAATGTGGAAGGTGGTCATTGCCACCATCACAGTACCCACAAAGTTATAGGCTGGACATTAGGATATTACTGTAGAACTCACATATGTACTATGTCAAAGCAATGAAAAGATAGTCTCTGAGAAATCCTGAATAACTTTCCCTGATTCTCTATATTAAAATAATGACTTCCTTCTCTTCTGCTTCCACAATTTACATAATTTGCATATGCTGCTCATGTATGACTTCCGCAACAAATTGTAAAACATTTTGGACAATATAGGACAATTTAAGTGATATATTATTGATGGATTTATGCTAATCAAGACAGTGCTGCCAATATCAGTAAGCACATAGGCCAAAAGAGTAGATGTGAATGCCAAAGAAAATGGGGATGTTCTTAGTAAAAGAACGGGTGGTCAAATAAGCAACTGAAGATTATCATAGGATGGCATTCTATAATTTTTATTTCTCCTTTGATTTTCCAAATGTGAAAATGTTGTTTACTGCAATTCTGCAAACATTAAATATAGTTGAAATGTCATTATCCCTGAGAAACAGAACTGGTAGAGAACAAAGAGTCTGGTTAAAGTTTAAAAATTGATGACCACATAATCTAGTTAGTGTTGAAAGTAGAATTGAGTGACTATATTTAAGGTACTAGCAGTATTTAACATGTGCCGTATTTCATAATGCATTATAAATCCATGACAAAAATCGTTATGTACAGATCCTTCAAACTTCTACTTTCTTGATTCTAATGCATTGCTAATGTCAACTCTAATGACTTATGGCCCAATTATGGACTTTACCACTAGAGCATTCAATCTGAATCTTGCTTGGTTTTAATAATAATAATTATTATTGTTATTCAGAACAGTTTACCCTCAAGAAGAATTCTTGAGAAGCAGTTTCCCATGAAAATCAAAAGAGCAAAAACATTCATTGGTTTAGTTCTTCTGCCCAAGATAAAGTTAGTGGTCTCAGTGGGCTCAGCACAAGAATTCATAACATGATCCAAAATTTTGTTTTCATTAAGTAGAATGCTTAATGTGTACTAAAAACGGCAGCCTAAAACAGCAAGGCTTGTTTCACTCTCTCTTAGAACTGTGGCATGATCTTGATCTCACATTTACATTCCATTTCCCAGATACATCTCATAATGTTGAGAAACATTTAAAAAGATGAAAATATTATCTCCCTAATTTACCTAATTGGTCAATAATCAATTATCATAAAATATAAAACTGATATGAAGAATTTAAAACATTTTTATTCATAGTCATTTCTTCAAGATAAAAAACGGTGCTGAATTTGACAGTGGCTAACAGTACATAATTTGAAAATATTTTATCTTAAGAATTTGAGTGGTATTCTTTGTAAATACACTTCTATGTGGCTGGACATTCAAGGGAAAAATTAAGCTTCCTTGAGAGAACGTTTTTGTTTCATGTTAACCAGAGAACTTCTTTTGTTATTTTAGTGCTGCTTATTTCTTTCTTATTGTTTTGTTTCTCCACAGCCTACTGCAAAGTTTAGTAGCTTCTCTAAAAGGTAAAATTAAACCTATCACTCCATAGGCCCTTATACTTTGGGAGGATTTAAACACACACACATACACACAGACACATACACACACGCTTTTATTAAATTGTTTTTCAAGTGCTACATTAGAAAACAGACACTGTTATTTATTTATATAAAATTTCAATATAAAACACATCTCTCAGACACGAGTCCTTTAAATTCGGATGTCTATTTCAAAGTATTTTTCTTCTCATTCCCATTACACCTTGCACATATTGAAATCATAACATTGATCATACTGAATTATGCCAAAAGCTCTGGGAGGAGGGGGCTCTATAACTCAGAGTTGTGGACAAAGCAGCCAATCCTGTATCAGAATCAAAGATGAATCACTCCAAAGGAAGTTAGAAAGAACTCCTCTGATTGGATGAGAACATGAAAGGGGAGGGAATAGAGGGACTAACTCAAGGGTTAAAACTCCAGCTGCTCCTTACCTATATGAATTCCTTCTCAGGGTCCCCTCCCAGGGCAGCATGGGAGCTGTCTCCCTCTCTCTCTCTCTCTCTCTCTCTCTCTCTCTCTCTCTCTCTCTCT
>NW_022436948.1:37253298-37283380 GCF_009761245.1 Sapajus apella
CTCTCTCTCTCTCTCTCTCTCTCTCTCTCTCTCTCTCTCTCTCTCTGTCTAGTAAATTGCTTTTCCGTAAAACTCTTTGGGTCCACAATATTTATTTGAATAGCAAACTCACCACGCCTCCGGGGCCCCTTTCCCCATTCTTTGAGGTTAGCGAGGTTAAGAACCACTTTGCAATGGGACACTGAGTATGCTCCCCTGGTTACAGTTGTAGACATTTGTTGAGCTCTGTCATTCTTATGAAGAAACACCTTTCTGTTTCATCAGTGCATGCTGTGATATGTAATTTAGTGGTCAGAAAATATGCATTATGCTGTCTTTGGATGATATGCAGCTGTTAACATTGATTTTACCACATACACATGTATGCACCCACACATAACACAGCTGGCATCTGAAAGAATCACTTTGTCATTTAACAAAGGAAGATAAAGTATTACGTGGAATTAAAATGAAGAATATCCATCACATTGCTCTTCTTGCAACATCTAAGCCTAATGGAGTCAGTTAAGGTCACCTTTTTCAGTCTTAACTGTGCAGTTATATATAAATGTAGATTTAGTGAAGCAGAGGGATATTTAGTCCCACCACCCTCATTAATGTCACGGAAAATTTCATGCCTAAATTTGCAAGTATTATACTTCAAATGAAACCTGCTGTTATTTGCTTTCCAACTTCTTTCTGGCACATTTATTCTTTATGTTCAGAATTGTATTAAAAAAGCCTGAATGGAATCTCCTTTGGAAATACAGCAGGTGGTAGGATTAATATAGAACCATGTGGCAAATAAGGTGTTTTCATATTTAGAAAGGAAATCCTAGCCTCTGAATTCAGAAAGAAAAATTTTGGTTTCTTCTACTATTAAGTAGAAATTTATTTTCTAAATTTTTTTTTACATATTTAGAAATTGTTTACAAAAAACATGAGATAACTTGGTTTTATATGTTTGAGTTTGTATATAATAAATTGTTGAAACTTTATTGACAACATTAAATTTGTTCTTTAGGCTCTATTGGGGTAAGGAATAAAAAGAAATGTAATCAAACCAGCTCAAGAACAGCACTGTGAACCTGTGAACAATCTCCAAAGTTAAGCCATTCCAGAGAGATTAACAAAAGGCTATGGTTATCCCCCATGAGATATTGAATAAGACACTGAGGGAAATGTTCCAATATGTATCCAGTGCTATGTATATATTCCTGCATGATGTGAATTAAAGCATACCAATTAAGTGTGTTTCATATGCAAACTAACTTTTCCTTTAGTGGAAAAATGTAAAGGTTATAGGAAATGTCTCTTCACCTTTCAGCTTATTTACAAGGATGATGGGTACCTAGAGCATTTGGGAAAATAACCCAAACTGAGGAAGATTTTTTTCAATTACCAAAAGAATAGTAAAAAACAATTTAACAAAGCTTGTGGCATAACACAAAGAAATATAGGACATCAAGGAACAAAGAAGCAACACTCACAATCTGTGATAAGTAAAGAATTTTCACACAGCCACTGGCTTCACCAATAATGAGATTAGATTCCTATGACATGTAGCAACAACTTTACACAGAAGCTGCTAAAGTTAAAAATAAAATAGCTTATTAAGGTATGAGTAGGTGATTTTAATAACTTTTTTCTGGAAGAAGATGAGATTTCTTTATAGAGCATGTATTAAGATCAAATCTTTTCTAGAGACCAGTAAGAATGAATGTCACGTTTAAATAAACTATGTCATGACTCTCTAATTATTTTCAATACTGGAATGGAAAAAAGACAGAAACACTAATACCATTGGCATTTTATTATCTTCTTTCAGGAATGATATAACAATGATGGTAGTATAGAAGTTTCTTATCTTCATCTTCCCACAGAAACGCTGATTTAACAACCATCCATGAAAAACATTATCTTCTGTATTAGTCCATTTTCATGCTGCTTATAAGGACATACCCAAGAATGGGGAAAAAAAAATAAAAGAGGTTTATTGGACTTAACAGCTCCCCATGGCTGGGGAGATGTCACAATTTTGGTGGGAGGTAAAAAGCACTTCTTATATAGTGGCAGCAAGGGAAAATGAGGAAGAAGCAAAAGGAGAAACCCCTGAAAAATCCATCAGATCTCCTGAGACTTATTCACTGTCACAAGAAGAGCACAGAAAAGACCAGCCCCCAAGATTCAATTTCCTCATCCTGGGTTCATCTCACAACATGTGGGAATTCTGGGAGATACATTTCAAGTTGAGATTTTGCTGAGGACACAGCCAAACTATATAATTCCACCTCTGGCCCATCCAAATTGCATGTCCTCACATTTCAAAACAATTATGCCTTCCTAATAGTCCCCCCAAAGTCTTATTTTAGCATTAACCCAAAAGTCCACAGTCCAAAGTCTGATCTGAGACAAAGAAAGTCCCTTGTGCCTATGAGCCTTTAAAATCAAAAGTAATCTAGTTGCTTCCTAGATTAAATGAGGGTATAAGTATTGGGGAAATGAAGCCATTTCAAATGGGAGAAATTGTCCAAAATGTAGGGGTTACATGGCCCAAGCAAACCTGAAATCCATCAGGGAAGTCGAATTTTAAAGCTCCAAAATTATCTCCTTTGACTCCAGATCTCACATTCAGGTCATGCTGATGCAAGATCTAGGTTCCTATGGTCTTGGGCAGCTCCATCCCTGTGGCTTTGCAGGGTACACCAGCCTCTCAGCTGCTTTCACAGGCTGGCATTGAGGGTCTGCAGCTTTTCCAAGTGCATGGTGCAAGCTTTTGGTGGATCTACCATTCTGGATTCTGGAGGCTGATGGCCTTCTTCTCACAGCTCCAGTAGGAAGTGCCTCAGTAGGGACTCTATGTGGGAGCTCCAACCCCAGATTTCCTTTCTGCACTGCCCTAGAAGAGATTCTCCATGAAGTCCCTGCCCCAGCAGCAGACATTTGCCTGGTATCTGGGTGTGTTCATCATTTTCATACATATTCTGAAATCTAGGTGGAGATTCCCAAACCTCAGTTCTTGGCTTCTCTGCAGCCATGGTTTCAACAACATGTGGAAGCTGCCAAGGCTTGGGGCTTCCACCCTCTGAAGCCACAGCCAGAGCAACATGTTAGCCTATTTCAGCCATCATTGGAGCTGCTGGGACACAGGGCACAAAGTAACTAGGCTGCACACAGCATGGGGACCCTCAGCCTGGCCCACAAAACCACTTTTTCCTCCTGAGCTTCCATGCCTGTGGTTAGAGAGGCTGCTGTGAAGGTCTCTGACATGGCCAGAAGACATTTTCCCTGTGGTCTGAGGGATTAACATTAGGCTTCTTGATACTTACACAAATTTTTGCAGCAGGCTTGAATTCCTCCCCAGAAAAATGAGTTTTTCTTTTCTATTGCATTGTCAGGCTGCAAATTTTCCAAACTTTTATGCTCTGCTTCCCTTATAAAACTGAATGTCTTTAATGGCACACAAGCCACCTTTTGAATGCTTTGCTCCTTAGAAATTTCTTCCACCAAATAACCTAAATCAACTCTCTCAAGTTCAGTGTTCCATATATCTCTAGGGCAGGGGCGAAACACAGCCAGTCTCTTTGCTAAAACATAACAAGAGTCACCTTTGCTCCAGTTTCCAACACGTTTCTCATCTCCATCTGAGATCGCCTCAGCTTGGATTTTATTGTCCATATCACTATCAGCATTTTGGGCAAAGCCATTCAACAAGGCTCTATGAAGTTTCAAACTTTTCTACATTTTCCTGTCTTCTTCTGAGCCCTTCAAACTGTTTAAATTACTGCCTCTTACACAGGTATCTTTATAGGAACACCCCACTTTACTGGTACCAATTTACTGTCTGTTTACAAAATGCTGATAAAGACATGTCTGAGACTGTGAAGAAACAGAGGTTTAATTGGACTTACAGTTCCACATGGCTGGGGAGGCCTCACAATCGTGGCAGGAGATGAAAGGTACTTCTTACATAGCAGCAGCAAGAGAAAATAAAGAAGAAACAAAAGTTGAAACCCCTGATAAACCAATCAGATCTTGTGAGACTAATTCACTCTCACAAGAATAGCAAAGGAAAGACCAACCACATGATTCTATCACCTCCCCTAGGTCCCTGTCTCAAAGCATGGGGATTTAATTCAAGTTGAGATTTGCATGGGGACACAGCCAAACCATATAATCTTCCTAAAGCTCACATACTAGCCAACAAATCACAGTGCTGAGAGACTCCTTTGACCCACAAGTTCTCCTATGAATAAAAAGAAGAAGAAAGTTTGCATCCAATTTGGCTGTGGATTTTGGAACCAGAACACTTTGGCCATGGACCAGGGCACCAAAGTCCAGTTAATAAACTCTGGGCCAAGATCAGCTTAACCATAGACGCTAGCAACAGGCATATGTGACTGTAGACCTCAGCACCAAATCCACATGCAGATCCCAGCACCAGACCCACTCAACAGCAAACCCTAGCATCAGATGCATTAGACTGCAGAACCAGGAGCCAATGCCACCCATCAACAAATGGGTGGTACTAGACTCAAGCATCCGTGAACCCTAGCACAAGGCCTACATGCACACAGGTTATGGCATAAGTCCTGATTGTTCTCAATTCCATCATCAGGCCCACCTGTCCACCCAGCCTAGACCCCAGATTATTCACCAGGGCTACACAGAATTTCTGGACAGACTGACTAGTGAGGAGTTTTCCCAACTAAATCTAGTCTATGAAAACTGAAAGAGGTGACCATTTTTTAAAAATGTGTACACATGAATACAAAAATAGAAAGGTCATAAAAAATCAGAAAAAATCAGATACCACCAAATAGCAATATAAACTACTACTAACCAACACTGAGAAACCAAGATACATGAACTGTCTGACAATGACTGCAAACTAATAAACTTAAAAAAGTTTAGTGAGCTACAGAAGAACACGGATAACTAAACAACATCTGAAGGACAATACATAAACAAAATGAGAAATTCAATAATGAGGTCCAAAATATTAAAAAGAAAACACAGAAATTCTGGAGCTGAACAATACAAAAAATGACATGAAAAATTCTATAAAGAGCTACTATACCAGACTTAATCCTGAAGAAGGAGGAATCAATGAGCTTGAAGACAGGTTTTTGAAATTATCCAGTCAAATAACAAAAAGAAAAAATAATTTTTAAAAATGCAGTGGGCTATGAGACTTCTGGCTTACCATTAAGTGAACAAAATAAACATTATGAGAGTCACAGAATGAACTTAAAAAAAAGAGAAAAAGAGAAAGCTTACTCGTAGAAATAATTGCTGAATATGTCCCAAATCTGGGGAAGAAAATATGCTTCCAGATTCATGAAGCCTCAAAGGACCCAAATAGATTGAACCTAAAAAGGTTTATAGCAAGACAGATTATAATTAAATTGTCAAATATTAAATACAAATAGGGAATTTAGCAGCATGTGAAATGTGACTCTTATATTCTAGGGAATAACTGTACTACCATCAGCAGATTTCTCAGCATAAATATTGCAGGCCAGGAGAGAACGGGATAACAGATACAAAGTACTGAAAAAAAAAAAAAAAAAAACCTGCTATATAAGATATTATTCGAAAAAACTGTCCTTTAAAAATAAAGAGGCCAGGCGCGGTGGCTCAAGCCTGTAATCCCAGCACTTTGGGAGGCCGAGGCGGGTGGATCACAAGGTCAAGAGATCAAGACCATCCTGGTCAACATGGTGAAACCCCGTCTCTACTAAAACTACAAAAAATTAGCTGGGCATGGTGGCGCGTGCCTGTAGTCCCAGCTACTCAGGAGGCTGAGGCAGGAGAATTGCCTGAACCCAGGAGGCGGAGGTTGCGGTGAGCCGAGATCGCGCCATTGCACTCCAGCCCGGGTAACAAGAGTGAAACTCCGTCTCAAAAAAAAAATAAAAATAAAAATAAAAATAAATAAAAAAATAAAAAATAAAAAATAAAGGAGATGCAAACTTCCACCAAACACGCAAAAACTGAAGGAATTTATTACCACTAGACCTGCCTTATAAGAGTGCTAAAAGGAGTTCCTTATGTTGAAATAAAAGGATGTTAAACAGTAACACAAAAGCATATAAAAGCATAAATCTGAATGGCAAAGTAAACATATAGATAAATACAGAATAATGTAGTACTGCAGTGGTGTTGTGTAAGTCACTTTTAAATTTAGTGTAAAATTTAAAAGACAAAAATACAAGAAATACATTCAGAAATTAGTTAATGGATGCAATACAAAAAGAAGTAAATTCTGACATCAATAACACAAAGTGTGTGGGGAGAGGAAAAATGTAGACTAAGTTAAGTGTTTATCAGCTCAAAATAGACCTTTATAGCTACAAGAAATTTTATGTAAGACTTATAATAACCACAATGAATAAAACAAAACAAAACAGAAAGCAGGTACCAATAAAAGAGAAAAATAATCAAAATATGTTACCACAAATATTATCAAATCAAAAGTGGGGATAGCAAGAGAGGAAAGGAAGAACTAAGAAACTATAAAACAGACAGAAAATTATTTCAAAATGACAATAATAAGTCCTTATTTATCAATAATTAAATGTAAATGGATTAAACTCACAAATCAAATACATAGAGTGCCCAAACAGATTGTTTAAAACGTCCAATTACTTTTTCTTGCCTGGAAGATGCTTTAGATTTAAAGACATACATAGGCTAAAAGAGAGGAAATACAAAAAAATATTCTATGAGAATTGTAACCAAAAAAGACAGAAATTCAATTGCTTATATCAGATAAAATAGGTCTCACTTCATTTGAGGTCATTTTACCTGATATAAGCAAGTGACACAGAGTGTTAAATAATGATTAAAATCAATTTGAAAGGCAGCTATAATAATTATATATATCCAAAAAAAATAATTATATATATCCAACATTAGTGTACTTAAATATGTAAAGCACGATCTGAGTGGGGAAATAGATAGCCATATGGTGATAGTAGGAGATTTCATTATTGCATTAACCACAATGGACACATCATCCAGACAGAAAATCAATAGGAAATAGTGACCTGGAAAAATATTATAAATAAAATGGGTCTAAGAAACATATACAGAACAGTGTACTCAAAAGTAGCAGAATACATATTGTTCTTAAATGCATATAGAACATTCCGCCTAATAGACCATATGATAAATTACATAACGAGCTTTATAAATATAAGAATAATTTAAACAACCTGAAGTTTATTTTCCAACCACAATGAAATGAAACTAGAAATCAATAACAAAAGAAAAATATAAAAATTTATAAACATGGAAATAAAAAAAAAAGATGCTTTTTAACAACCATTAGGTCAAAGAGGAAATCAAAGGTTAGAAAACATCTTGAAATGAGTGAAAATAAATGTACCACAAACTTGATAAAAATTAGCAAATAAAGTACTAAGAGGAATATTTATACTAATAAATGCCTAAATTAAAAAAAGAAACAACAGAAATAAAAAACCTAGTATTACACTTGCAGAAATTAGAAAAAGAAGCACAATCTGATCCCAAAATGAGGAGAAAGAAAGGAAATAAAGATTAGAGCAACAGTAAAAAAAATAAATAAATCTAAAAATAGGAGAAAAAGTAAATGCAACTAAGAGTCTGTTTCTAAGAAAACAAAATTGGCCAACACTTAGCTAAACTAAAAAAAGAGAAGACAAAAATAAAATAATAAATGGAAGAGATGTATTACAAACAGGACATAAACAACAGATTATAAACAATATTACAAATAGATCATAAACAAACACACAAACAGATCATAAGGGATATTGTGAAAACCTACACATCAAAACATTGAACAACTGAGAAAAAGTGAATAAATTTCTAGAAACATACAACATTCCAAGACTTATTTGGGAAGGCTAAACAGACAAATACAAAATGGGGAAATTCAATCGGTGATTAAAAAGTTCTAAAGAAGAAGAACCTAGGGCCAGATAATTTCATGGGTAAGTTCTACCAGACATTTAGATAAGAATTACTACCAGTCCTTCTTAAACTTTTCCAAAAATAGAAGAGGGACTCTTTCTAATCTGCTTTAATGAGGCTATCATCCTCCTATTATTAAGCCAGACAAAGATACTACAACAAAATGAATATATAGCCAAATATCCCTGAAGAACATTGATGACAAGATTTCAACAAACTACTAGCAACCAAATTCAACAGGATGTTAATGCAATCACATACCATAATATAGTGGGATACAAGGATGATTCAACATATGCAAATCAATCAATGAGATACAACATAGGAGCAGAATAAAAGATGAAAATCACATGATCATTTAAATAGATGCAAAAAAAGCATTTAACAAAATCCTACATACTTTTATGATAAAATCTCTCAACGAAATAGGAATAACTTACTTGCAATGCTTCTGCTAACATAATACTTAATGGTAAAAAAAAAAAAGAAAAAAAAACTGAAAGTGTTTTTTATAAGATCAGGAACAAGTCAAAGATGCCCACTCACCATTTCTATTCAACATGATATTAGAAATTCTATCCAGAGAATCAAGCAAGAGAAAGAAATAAAGGTCATTCGAAGAGAAAAGGAAGATAGAAAATTATCTGTGTTTGCAGATTGCATGATCTTATAGATCATGTAGAAAACTCCAAAGATTTCACAAAATGAATGCAGGCATGTTTAGAATGCAAACTCAGTATACAAAAAGGCAATTGCATTTCTATACACTAGAAATAAATTATCTAAAAAGGAAATTAAAGAAACGTTTACAATACCCATTTATAATACCATCAAAACAATAAAAATCTTAAAAATAAACTAAACTGAGGAGGTGATAAATCTGTATACTGAAAACTATTAAACATTGACCAATTGAAGTAGAAAGAAATAGATGAAAAAACATGTTGTGTTCATGGATTGGAAAAATTAATATTGATGTTTTTTGCCTTTTTTTTTTTTACGCTCTTTTGATGTAAAAGAGTTTCTCTTTTGTTACCCAGACTGGAGTGCAATGGCGCGATCTCGGCTCACCGCAACCTCCGCCTCCCGGGTTCAGGCAATTCTCCTGCCTCAGCCTCCTGAGTAGCTGGGATTACAGGCACGTGCCACCGTGTCCAGATGATTTTTTGTATTTTTAGTAGAGGCGGGGTTTCACCATGTTGACCAGGATGGTCTCGATCTCTTGACCTCTTGATCCACCCGCCTCGGCCTCCCAAAGTGTTGGGATTACAGGCTTGAGCCACCAGGCCAGCTATTTCTTGCCTTTTTGATAATGGTCAATCTCACAAATATGAGATGATAACTCATTGTGATTTTGATTTGCATATCATTGATTGTTAATTATGTTGAACACCTTTTCATATATCTGCTGGCCATTTATATATATTCTTTTAACAAACGTCTATTTCGTTGCTTTGCCTACATTTAAATTGGGTTACTTGATTTTTGCTATTGAGTTGTAGGCTATTTTAGATATTAATTCTTTATCAGATATTTGGTTTGCAAATATTTTATCTGTGCACCATTGGTGGGAATGTAAACTGGTGCAGCCATTATAGAAAAGAGTATGGCGATTCCTCAAAAAAAATATATAACTACTATATGAAACAGCAATATCAATGCTTGGTACATATGCAAAGGAAATGAAATCATGACCTCAGAGAGATATATGCAAACCCACGTTTACTGCAGTATTATTCAGAATAGCTAAGACACAAATAAACCAAAAGTTTGTCAAAGAATTGATATAGGAAAAAGGAAATCCTGATATTTGCAACAACATGAATAAACATTGTAGACAGCATACTAAATGAAATAAGCCCGATACAGCAAGATAGATAATGTATTATCTGACTTATATATGGAATATAAAATAGTCAAACACACAGACGCTGAGAATGGAATGGTTGTTTTCTGGCTTGGGGGAGGGAGAAATGTCAAAATGTGGAAATATTGACCCAGGGACACAAAATTTCAGTTATATAAGATGAATAATGGCTGGAGAATGAATGGACAGCAATGTGAATATGGTTAAACATTTGTGCTATCCATTTTTAAACTTTGTTAAGAAAATAAATATTATATTACATATTGTTATCACAAAAATAATATAGAGGATAAGAGAAAATTTTTGGTGATAAAAAATTTTCTGGCATAAATTTTGGTGATAGTTTCATGGATATATTTTTATTTCCCAACTCATCAAGTTTTATTCATTAAATATGTACAAATTGTTAAAAAAAACTTATTTGCCTTTTAAAGATAAACAGAAATATGAGAAATGGATATTATCTTGCAAAATAATATCAAGAATCTTTGTTTTTCTATATGATGTTATACAATATGATGAAACAAATAGATAAACCTCACCTACAATCTCGAAATGTTACAACATTTTTAGGTGTGTAAAATAGGATGTTTAGAATTGCAAAAGCTCTTAAGAAAATATTACAAGAAAACAGGTGTGAAATTTGTAGCTGGATTCTAATAGAAAGATCACTCAGAAAAGGGGGTGAGAAATTGTCCCAACAATTAGTCAGGAGGCTATTCCTTGCAAGATAAATGACCTACAAGAAAATTCTAATGGGAGTGTGGCCACTAAGTTAATAATTAATCTGCGTTGGACAAAATGAAAGAAGCAAAATACTTCTGAGATTTGAGACCTCAGAACTGCTGATTATTATTTGAGAAAAACAAAAATCTAAATATGGTTATAAGAATTCATAAACTTTACAAAATTCTGTGAAATTAGACATCCTAACATGAATCTTAAAGCTTGAGCCAGTTGTCATTTATAATGCATTTGATATTTTATTTACACACTGAAACAGTTTTGGGATCTTGCGTTCTTATCATACACATAATAATTATAACAGTAATAATAAAGACAGCAGCAGGAGCCTTCCTGATGGATATGTTTATGGTATTGATTATGGTCATGGTTTGTTGGGTGTATAATTATCTTCAAACTAATCAAGTTGTATACATTAAATCTATACAGCCTTTACATACCTCAATAAAGTGGCTTAAAAATAAATATTTCAAACAAAAACACAGATCTTACTAATTATGTAATTCAACAGTTGTGTATTTATTGTCTAATATGTTCAAAACACTCTGCTTGGCACAGCAATTGATAAGATGCCATGACCTCTACTCTCACAAGGCTTACAACCCATGGGGAGAAAGAGACTTGAATCAGTTGTAAAATGAAACATAAATAAAATTTTAAGTTACATAAAGATAACGATGGTGCTAAAATTGTAAAAATATTCTAGGGACTCAAGACTTTTCTGATAAGGTGATCATAAGACTGTAATTTTTTATTATTCTGCTCTCCAGGGGATTTTTCATTCCCATTTATTCCCATTTGAAAAAAAAAAAGTGAACTTTCTAACTTTTTAAACTGAGAATTAATAAGAAGATAATGTCTACAAACTATTTTCATGTCAGCATATCTACTAACATGTATATATATATATATATATATATATCTTTGCCTTCCCATTACTAGAGACGAACAATGAGAGGACTTCCAAAAGTTCATGGAAAAGGTGTGTTATGAAAAATCAATGCAAGGATTCCAAATTTTTTACACCAAGATAAACTCACAGGAAGTTATTATAACATGTCTGGACAGGGTCTAGATTGAGACATTAAGAGAGATAAGACATCGATTTGAATAAGCCCCCTATTGGAGCAATATGAATTCTGCTAAAATTGAAGCAAGAACAAACATCAAATTTATGACAAATCTTAGGTGGAAAAATGGTGAAATCAATGATGCCTCATAAAAAGTTTCAGGGAAAAATACCTTAACAAAATCATTAGTTTACAAATGAAAAACTTATTTTAATAAGGGACAAAAAATATTGAGGTTATGCATATTAACATAACACTCTCTCTTGCCTGGATTATGCCTCTATCTAGCTAATTGTACTCCATAATTACAGTCCTGGCCCCTAACACCTTTTCTTCAATTATATGATCAAAACAACAATGTTAATGATCTTTTAAAAATTAAAACAGATCATATCAGCCTTCCATTCTAAGCTTTTGAATGATTTGCCACCTCACTCAGAGTAAGATCTAAGCTTTGCAATAGGCTAGAAGGCCCTTTATGATCGACTACCTTCCTCACTCCCCAAAATTTTCCCTGTGACCTCATCTGTTCTGCTCCTACCTTTAAATTACACTTATCTCCCATTTCATTCTTTCCTACTCCTTGAGGATGCTAAACATGCTCCTGAGCTTTTGCTCCTTTTGATCACAGACTCATTCCTCAAAATATTTTCATGACTTAGCTGCTCACCTTCTTTAAATATGTGCTCCAAAGTCACCTTCTAAGTTGTCTTTTCTATCTGTTCTATTTAAAACTATAACAACCTTCGCTCTCAAATTTTACCTTCTAAATGTGTCTCAAAAGTATTAACCACCTAGTATGCAAAAATTTGCATATTTTATTACAAAAGTAATATAAACACTTTGTGGACAGCAGTTTTACTCTGGATAACTGTTGTTTCATTGGCACCAAGAATATTCGCTTTTACATTAATATTTACTGAATTCTCTTCATGGATATACTTCTGATTGCTTTGAGGAAACAATTATAATTTGTGTACATGAAATAGAACATGAATTTACCCATTAGATTTTGTAGCATGCCTGTTTCAATAGGGGAACTTAAACTAAGAGTATGCTTAGAAAGTACAAAAAATTTGTGTAAGCCAAGAAAAACTGCACTAAGCTTTATAGATAACAGAATTATTTTTGATTGGACCCATTTATACATCCTCCAAAATAATTAATCTGTGTTGGAAAAAAATGAAAGAAACCTATGTAAAAGACATTCTAATAACATTGCATTCTGATACATATATATATATATATTTCCCCCCCCCCCATAAAAGCACTTTTTATTTGCGGCAAAGAGAATTCTTGCTGAAAGGTTTGCAGTTCCAAGCAGTCACAACTCAGCTGTTAGTGGCACCATTTTGACATGGTAAATTTTGCTTCTATTTGGTCAGAAAAGGGTATCAGATTGTACCTTCCCCAGGAGGGCAAAAAGAAGGGCAAAGCAAACCGGAAGAGACTTCTGCTCTACTGACAATCGTCAGATCCAACATCAAGCCACATACGCCCTCGCTGGCCCCTCTACAGGTTGCTGTCCCACTGCTGAGTGACACAGGATATCCTACATTTGCGAGGAAAAAATGAGGCAGGAAACACGGGTATAGTTCACTTAGGGACGAGCAGGCATCCACAGCTTCAAAACACTTCATGGAAGGGGGGTAATCCTTGTGGGAGGCGCAGCTCACCAAGGCACAGACCCCCGGTTCCTGTTGTAGCTGAGGAAGGGGATCATATCCCAGATGATCAGTTCAAAGTCAAAGACCTTAAATTTCTCAGCAGTGCCTTCTGGTGCCACAGACTTGGGGGTCACTACCAAGTTCCGCTGCCTGGGGAACAGGATCAGGACCTGGGCTGCAGTTTTATTGTGCTTGGCTGCGATCGCCTTGATGCTGGGACCTTCCAGGAGGGAAGGGTCCTCAGGCTTGGCCCAGGGCCTGGCGGGAGAGCCGAGGGGGCTGTAGGAGGTCTCTACGATGCCTTTGGATGGGCAGTACTGGATTAACTTCTCCTGAGTGAGGAATGGGTGGCACTCAATCTGGTTAACTGCGGGCTTATACTTTAAGCCAGGTTCATTTAGTAACCTCTCCACCTGGAAATGGTTTAACTTGGAGATGCCAATAGCTTTCACCAGCCCTTCATCCACCAGCTCTTCCATAGCTGCCCACGCGTCCACAATGTTGGTGTCACTGTGAACCATGTTACCTACCTCATCCAACAGGAAAAATTCCTTACCAGGCTTAAAGTCGGTCGGCCAGTGAATGAGGTAGACGTCCAGGTAGTCCAGCTTCAGGTCTCTGAGCGTCTTCAGGCAGGATCCTTACACCAGACCCTTCTCATGGTATGTGCACCACAGCTTGCTGATGATGAAGAGCTCCTCACCCTTCACCACCTGCTCCCTGAGCTTCTCTTGAATGGCTACACCCACCTCATTCTCTAGGGTACATATGGGCACAGTCGATGTGGTGGTACCAAACGTCGATGGCCACCTTCACAGCCTCAGTCACCTGGCCTGGAGGGGAATTCCAGGTGCCCAGCCCAAGGATTGGCATCTTGGCTCCATTGTTGAGCACGAGGTGGCTGGCCATGGCTTCTGAGCTCCCCAGACCCCCGCCCAGAAATGTCTGTATATTTATATTTGCTCATCTTTAAACATGTACCATATAGCATGTTACTACCTATTTTATTAGAATTTTAAACTCTTACAAAATAATAAAGAAAAAAGCTTAGTGGATATTATACCTAAAATTAATTGCAGGTTACTATATCTGCCCATTAAACTTATATTTTTGGCATGAAAAATATTCATAAGCAGATTTCCAAATTTTATGTGCAACATCATGCTTTTTGTAAATATATGTAAATTTTCTCTATGCATATATCTTTATTATATATTATTTAAACAATGAACAAACACTATTTATAAATGGCATACCTTTTAATTTCCCCACATCACACAAGAAAGTATATAATGTACTGACACAGGAGACCTGAATGTTTACAGGCAACATTTACAAAACTACTGGTTGGGAAGGATTCAATATTACACTACAAAATATTTTTATTTATTATTTATTTATTTATTTATTTATTTATTTATTTATTTGAGACAGAGTCTTGCTCTGTGGCCCACACTGGAGTGCAGCGGCATGATCTTGGTTTATTACAACCTTCGCCTCCTAGGTTCAAGCAATTCTTCTGCTTCAGCTTCCCGAGTAGCTGAGATAACAGGTGCACGCCACCATGCCTGGATAATTTTTTGTATTTTTAATAGAGACAGGGATTTACCATGTTAGCCATGGTCTTGATCTAACCTCGTGATCTACCCACCTCAGCCTCTCAAAGTGCTTGGATTACAGGCCTGAGCCACTCATGCCCAGCCAAATATTTTTAATTTTAATCTTTAATTCTTTTAACTCATATTTTAGGTTCACAGGAATATGTGCAGATTTGTTATATTGGTAAATTGTGTGTCATAGGGGTTGGATGTCCAGATTATTTCATCACCCAGCTAGTAAGCATAGTACACAATACTCCTTGCTCCCAACTTCCACTCTGAAGTAAACCCCAGTGTCTGTTGTTCCCTGCTTTCTGTCCTTGTGTTCTGAATGTTCAGCTATTTTTGGTTTTCTGTTCCTCTGTTAATTCACTTAGGATAATGACCTACAGCTCCATTCATGTTGCTGCAATGGACATGATCTCATTCTTTCTAAGACTGCGTAGTATTCCATGGTACATATCGACAATGTTATCTTTATCCAGTCTACAACTGATGTGAATTTAGATTGAGTCCATGTCTTTGCTGTTGTGAATAGTTCTGAGCTTAACATACGTGTGCATGCGTCTTTATGGCAGTATAATTTATATTCCTTTGAGTATACACCCAGTAATGGGGTTTCTGGATCAAATGGTAGTTCTATTTTACATTCTTTGAAAAATTAGCAGTCTGCTTTCTACAATGATTTAACTAATTTACATTTCCTCTAACAGTATATAAACTTTCTCCTTTCTCCACAACCTTGCCGGTAGCTGCTATTTTTTGACTTTTTAATAGTAGCCATTCTGCCTGGTGTGAAGTGGCATCTCACTGTGGTTTTGATCTGCATTTCTGTAATGATTTGTGATATAAAACACATTTTCATATGCTTGTTGGCTGCATGTATGTCTTTTGAAAAGTTGTATGTTCTTGCCCTTTGCCAACTTTTTAATGGGGTTGTCTTCTGCTTCTGAATTGGTTCCTTATAGAGTCTGGATATTAGAATTTTGTCAAATGCTTAGTTTGTGAATATTTTATACCATCCTGTGAGTTGTCTGTTCACTCTGTTGATAGTTGTAGAGAAACACTTCCGCTTAATTAGATCTCATATGTCAATAGTTACCTTTATTGCAATTGCTTTTGGCAACTTCTTCTCGAAATATTTGCCAGGGACTATGGCCAGAATGGTGTTTCCTAGATTATATTCCAGAACTTTTATAGTTTTGGGTTTTACATTTAAGTCTTTGCTCCAGCTACTCCAGCTTGAGGCTTTTTTTTTTTTTTTTTTTTGTATGTCGTGTTAAAAAGGCATCCAGTTTCAATCTTCTTGTGGTTAGCCAGGTTTCCCAGAACCACGTATTGAATAAGAAGTCTTCTCCTCATTGCTTGTCTTTCATGATTTTGACAAAGATTAAATGGTAGTAGATGTGTGGCATTATTATCTGGGTTCTCTGTCCTGTCCCATTGGTCTATATATCTGTTTGTGTACCAGTATCATGCTGTTTAGGTTACTGAAAACTTTTAGTATAGTTTTAAGTTGGGGAATGCTCTAGCTCTGTTCTTTTTGCTAAGTATGGCCTTGGATATTAAGCATCTTTTCTTATTTTCATATGAATTTAGAATATTTCATATGAATTTTAGAAAGGTTTTTTCTCTAATGATGTGAAAAATGGGCATTGGTAGTTTAGTAGGTATAATACTGAATCTATAAATTGCTTTGGTCCGTATAGCCATTTAAAAATAATTTTATTTTAGGTTCAGAGGTATATGTCTAGGTTTGTTATATAGGCAAACTCATGTCATGGGGTTTGTTGTACAGATTATTTCATCATGCAGGGATTAAGTGCAGTATCCAAGAATCATCTTTTCTGCTCCTCTCCCTCCTCCCACGCTTCAACCTCAAGAAGATCCGAATATCTGTTGTTTCCTTTTTTGTGTTCATAAGTTCTCAGAATTTACCTCCCACTTATAATCAAGAGCATGCCATATTTGGTTTTCTATTCCTGCATTAGTTAGCTTAGAATAATAGCCTTCAGCTCGATCTATTTGCTCACAAAATACATGTTCTCATTAATTTTTATGGCTGCATAGTATCCCAAAGTGTATATGGACCATGTTTTCCTTATCCAGTCTGTCATTGATAGACATTCAAGTTGATTCCATGTCTTTTCTACTATGGATAGCGCTTCAATGAACATTCACATGCAAGTGTCTTTATGATAGAAAGATTTATATTCCTCTGGGTATATGCCAGGAAATGGTTTGCTGAGTTGAATGGTAGTTCTGCATTTAGCTCTTTGAGGAATTGCCATACTGCTTTCCAGAATGGTTAATCTAATTTACACTCCCACCATCAGTGTCAGTGCTCCTTTTTGTCAGTAACCTCACCATCATCTGCTATTTTTTTGACATTTTAGTAATAGCCATTCTTACTGGTGTGAGATGGTATCTCCTTTTGGTTTTGATTTGCTTTCCTCCAATGATCAGTGATATTGAGCCTTTTGTTCATATGCTTCTCAGCCACATGCATGTCTTCTTTTGAAAAATGTTCATGTCCTTTGCTCATTTTTAATGGATTGTTTTTCTCTTGTACATTTGTTTAAGTTCCTTATAGATGTTGGGTATTAGACCTTTTACAGATGCATAGTTTGCATAAATTTCCTTCCATTCTATAGGTTGTCTGTTCACTCTGCTCATAGCTTCTTTTGCTGTGCAGAAGCTGATAAGTTTAATTATATCTCACTTGTTAATTTTTACTTTTGTTGTGAATGCTTTTAGTGTCTTTGTCATGAGATTTTTGCCCATTTCTATTTCCCAGATGATATTGCCTAGGTTGTCCTCCAGAAATTTTATAGCTTTGCTTTTTACATTTAAGTCTTTAATCCTTCTTGAATTGCTTTTTGTATATGGTATAAGCAAAGGGTGTAGCTTCAGTCTTCTACGTGTGGCTAGCCAGTTATCCCAACACCATTTATTGAATAGGAAATCTTTTTCCCATTGCTTCTTTTTGTCAGCGTTGTAGAATATCAGATGGTGGTAGGTTTGCAACCATATTTCTGGGCTTTCTATTTTGTTCCATTGGTCTATGTGCCTGTTTTTGTACCAGTACCA
Organism: Sapajus apella; assembly: GCF_009761245.1. Taxonomy (NCBI): domain Eukaryota; kingdom Metazoa; phylum Chordata; class Mammalia; order Primates; family Cebidae; genus Sapajus; species Sapajus apella. The sequence goes on from NW_022436948.1 coordinate 37,271,276, forward strand.
TGCTGTTTTGGTTACTGTAGTCCTGCAGTATAGTTTGGAGTTGGGTAATGTGATGCCTCCAGCTTTTTTCTTTTTGCTTAGGATTATAAATTTGGGCTCTTTTTTTGTTCCATATGAATTTTTAAATAGTTTTATGTTTTGTTTTTTGGGTTTTTTTTTTTAGTACTGTGAAGTATGTCATTTGTAGTTTGATAGGAATAGCATCGGATCTGTAAAATTGCTTTGAGCATTATGGCCATTTTAATGATATTGACTCTTCTTATCCATGAGCATGAATTTTTTTTTTCTATTTGTTTGCATCTTCTCTGATTTCTTTAAACAGTATTTTATAATTTTCATTGTAGTGATCTTTCACCTCCCTGGTTAGCTCTATTCCTAGGTATTATATTCTTTTTGTGATAATTGTGAATGAGATGACCTTTCTGATTTACCTCTCAGCTTGACTATTGTTAGTGTATAGGAAGTTAATGTTATTTGTACATTTGTCTACTGGTACCAGCCTGTGAATAGCAGTGACAAAAATAGCCCACCTAGTGCCCAGATCTTATTTTCTAAATCCATTCTACACGATAAATTCCAGAAGTATAAAAATGTCAAAAGACATTGAAACTAGCTTGAGGTAGTTCCCGGTGACACTTTTAATTATAAGATTAAAATTAGAAAATTTGATAATTAAAAAATGATAGACATGAATTGCAATTCATTAAATGAAATAGAAATTCATGGATCCATAACTATGTAATAAAATAAAACAATATATAAATGAAAAAAACTCTAAAACATAATGCCAATAAATATATATAGAAGAGTGAAATTTTAAAATCCATGATCTGCCTGTCTTGTGATCCCAAAGTGCTAGGATTATAGGTGTGAGCCACCATACCTGGACAGGTTCAGGTTTTTTAAATCTGTGGTACAGATTGTACTTTATTGTGCAGCATTCACCTAAACCAAATTTGTTAACCATCAAAGTAATAATGAATTCAGGCAAGAGGCTTCAGTAGATAATAAAACACATGGTAAGTGTTTGAGGAAGATCAAGATATTTACAACGTATCTTTCCATGAAACACTTACTAAATTAAATGGAAAAAGCAGTAATTTTTAATAAAGAAATCTGGCAGATATCACTTTATATAAAGTGATAAAATGTAGTTTAACCAGTGATGGGATAAATTGAATAGGGCACATAAAGAATACAGGACTACTTGTATGATATTCTTACCAAAAATTCATAAACTGAGTTTATGCATGAAAAAATACATTAGGTCACTTAAATAAATAGACATTTTATAAAAGACCTGTAATCTTCAAACGTGTCAAGATTACAAAAGTCAAAGAATAGCTGTATAAACCTTGCCCAAGAAACAAACAAAACAGACATGACAAAGAGAGAATTTTCAGCAGACAATTTTCCATGAGTCTTTCACATTTTTGCACATCCCATTCACACAGGTACTGACAGAATTTGTTCTGCAATGTCTTTTCAAGGATGGTTGTATAACGAAGGCCTTGGGAGAAATGGTCTTTTTCTTTAAAGCAGATGCTAGCTTCTTTTGTTTGTTTATGTGTTTTTGTTGTTTTGCTATCTAGATAACTAGTAAGAGAGATAATGTCTCCATCCAGGATGAAGGTTAGATAGGATAACTTTCTGTCCATCACATAAACATAGATGTCTCCTAGGTTCAGTTATGGGTTTGTTGTTGTTGTTTTTGTCTGTTTTATATTTTTAGGGATGAAGCCTCGCTCTGTTGCCCAAGCTGGAGTGCATGGTGCAAATTCAGTTCACTGCCACCACCATCTCCCAGGTTCAAGCAATTCTCCTGCCTCAGCCTCCCAAGTTGCTGGGACTACAGGTATGCACCACCATGCCTGGCTACTTTTTGTACCTAATTTTAGTAGAGCCTGGGTTTCACTATATTGACCAGGCTGGTCTCGAACTCCTGACCTTGTGGTCCTCCCACCTCCGCCTCCCAAAGTGCTGTGATTACAGTCATGAGCCACCGCACCTGGAAAGTTTCATGTTTTTTAATCTATGGTAGAGGTTGTGCTTTGTTTGTGTAATATTCACCTAAACCACACCATGGCACCTCCATGGAAACTGAGGAGCAAAGAATTTGAAACAAACATGGGATATGTTAATTTTTAAGCTTACAAATCAGCTAAAATCTGAATAAATCTTGAAAGAGATAATTGGCAACAATTGAATATGTCTGAGAAGTAGATGGTAATCATGTGTCTACATTAATTTTCTGGTTTTGATAGTTACTGTGATTGTGTCGTCGAAAGTTTTTTGTATAGGAAATATAAATTAAACTATATGGTCATGATAGGCACCACATAAATAAGATATATACAAATGCCAGGAGAAAAATAATGTTAATAGTATTTTACATGTAAGTTTTTCATGTTTGAAATTATTTCAAAATTAAAAATATATATTGAAAATGAAAACAGATAAAATGGATGACAAAAGGACACATAATAAGACAGCCAAATGAGATCCAATATAGTTTTCTTTCAATCAAGAAAAAGCAATAGCAAAATTGCCGAACAACTACAAAAGCTAGACATAAAATAACTTTCATGAAAGACAAAAAAAAATTGAAATTGCACACTCTAAGCTTTAAAACACAGTGAAAAAGCACATTGTATACCTCAGAATATTGAAGAAAACTTACCAACACCAAGAAAAGTCCTAGTAAATATATTGAATTTAAAACTCATAACAATTATTTGGGTTTTTGGAAAAACACAGAGGCTTATAAGAGGAAAACATTGTGACTATCATCACAAATTTTATTCTTTTATAATAATCATTTTTCTGTATTTTTTATATTTTAACAAAAATGTTCGTCATGTCAGAACAAAATGGTAAAAGCATTCAAGATATTCAAGAAAAGAAAATATGAGGTAAGAATTAGACATATTTGTAAGTGTAAAAGTCACTGACAGACCACTATCAACATAAATATAGAAGAATTCAGGTGTTATTGCTCTTATCAAACCTTCCTGAAAAATATGCTGAAGAACAAATTTCATAAAGTCAAAATGACCCAGGAAACACTGATATATGAACAAGTGGTGGACGTTAAACATACATTTACCAGTAAATTTATACTAAAGGGGTGTTAAAAGTATATAGCGTATAGTAAGTGTATGTTCAGACAATGAAGTAGATAAACTATTTTTAAGGTGTAGAGAATATAAAAAGCATATGCCAAAAATATTATAAATATGTTAACCGTATTGCTCATCATAGCATTGTTCAACTGAGACGGTTGTGTGCTAAATGTGGGATAAATGAAATAAGTAGTTTCAGGATATTGATTTTTTACTGTGTTAGTGAGAACCAGGCTTGTTGCATATAAAAATAGAAAATAAAGACTACACACACTGATATCTATCTATCTATCTATCTATCTATCTATCTATCTATTTCTCTCTCTCTCTCCTCTCTTTCTCTCTCACTCTCTTTTCTTTCTCTTTCTCACACACATCCTAACCTTGTCCTTAGCAAAGAACTGAAATCTTGGGAGACTGAGATGGGCTTTCAAGGTCAGGAGTTCAACACCAGACTGGCCAACATAGTGAAACCCTGTCTCTACTAAAAATACAAAAATTAACCAGGTATGGTGGTTCACACCTGTAATCTCAGCTACTATGGAGGCTGAGGCACAAGGCAGGATAATCACTTGGACCCAGGAGATGGAGATTGCATTGAGCCAAGATCACACCACTACACTCCAGCATGGGTGACAGAGTGAGACTCCATCTCAAAAACAAAAACAAAACAAAACAAAACAAAAAGAACTAAAATCAATGAGAGCCCATTAGTAATGATAGCAATGAACATCCATACAATTCAGATTATAGCCTTGAAACACCACTGCCTACTACAGAGACTAAGACTTCTTGCAAAAATGGCTGTTTCCAAGTTGTGACAGGAAATACCCAAGATGGGCTAAAACTTTTTATCATCCTAGGTATTAAATAAGTGACTAAAACACTAGGGTTATGCCTTATAACGATTTGCTATGTTATACATATGCTTTATGTGGATGTGTTATTTTCTGTTACTCTGTCATCTATCACAGCTTAAAGTTAAAAATAATTTAAACTGATGATAGGAAAAATGGGTCATAGGAAGAAATAAAAGATAAAACCTAAATTGTTTTATTAATTAGGTATGAATTAAGAACTATAAATAATAACACAAGATTTTTTGTAATATCAAAATTTTAGCATAATGGTTGTATGATATTTCTTAACAGTTACTTGACTTAACTTATATATGAACATAAAAAGCAATTAAAATTAGTTTAAGAATCATAAATTCAAAGCGGTAATTGGAAGTAATAAGTTTCAAAGTAAGCAAGTAACATGATGACACAAAAACTCACGTAAAATCTAAATAGATAAACTAATGATTTAAGAAAAAGTAAAAATAAATTATAATTAATTTGTTAATCAAAATGAGTAATGCCAGTCATTAGTAAGTTCCAGAAAAACATCACAATATTATGTGGGAAATAAATGTATTGGAAAAAATAGTGCAATTTAGTAAGCACAGTAATGAAGTACTATAATTAATCAAAGAAAAATAAAGTCAGCAAAATGGTCAATAATTAAGAATCATAGGTTAAAAATGGTAGTTAATTATAGGAAAATTGATCAAAAGGCAAATTGACAGTGTAGGTAAACCATTGATGCAAATGCAGAATTTTAAACTTTCCTGAAGCCGCCGTCATTCAAATTTGTTTACTATACTACGGTGGCAATTAAACAAAGGTGTTTCAGACCTTTGTTTGGCCTCCTAATATACTTGCTGTTGAATAACTAATTAGTTTTGATTAAGTTTAGAGAAAAGAGAAGAGAAGCAGTAACATGTAGAAATAACTTATTGTGTATTTTTTTCTATGAATGTGGGTATATTTGAAAGGAGAGACTTTTTAAATTATGGCCATTCTTAGAGCAGTAAAGTGGTATTGCATTGTGGTTTTATTTTTAGTTCCTTGATAATAAGAGATGTTAAGGAGAGACTTTCCTTAACTGATAGCTTTAATTAAACAATCATAAACAAAATAATATTTTATTTATTATTTCAATAGCTATTGAGAAATTTGTGGTGTTTTCTTATATGGATAAGTTGTTTAGGTGTTATTTCCTCTCTGAGATTTTTTTTTTTTTTATTAAGATGTTGTTTCGCTCTTGTTACCCAGACTGGAGTGCAATGGCGCGATCTCGGCTCACTGCAACCTCCGCCTCCTGGGTTCAGGCAATTCTCCTGCCTCAGCCTCCTGAGTAGCTGGGATTACAGGCGTGAGCCACCGCGCCCGGCCCAGGTGTTATTTCTTAAATTTGTTGCATCCATCACCAAAGCTGTGCACACTGCACCCTCTGTGCAGTCTTTTATTCCTCACCTGCCTTCTGCCCTTCTGCCAATGTCTTCAGAGTCCATTATTTGTTTCTTATGCTTTTGCATTCTGATAAATTATCTCCAACCCTAGAAAAGTCAAGCTGGATTTTTACCTCTCACCTTAAACAAAAATCAACTCAAGATGAATCAAATACTTAAATCTAAAGCCTGAAACCATACAAATTCTAGAAGATAACATCAGAAAAACCCTTCTAGACATTGGTTTAGACAGATCATTACCAAGAAGCCAAAAGCAAATGAAACAGAAATAAAATAAATGGATGGGACTTAAACTAAAAAACTTCTGTGCAGCAAAAGAAATAGCAGAGTAAACAGACAACCCACAGAGTGGAAGAAAATATTCACAAACTATGCATCCAACAACGAACTAATATCCAGAATCTACGACAAACTCAAACAAATAAGCAAGAAAAAAAAATGACAACAAATAATCCTATTAAAAAGTGTGCAAAGGACATGAATAGACAATTTTGAAAAGAAGACATACATGTGTCCAAAAAACATATGAAAAATGCTTAACATCTCTTATTATCAAGGAACTAAAAATAAAACCACAATGCAATACCACTTTACTGCTCTAAGAATGGCCATAATTTAAAAATCAAAATATAATAGATGTTAGCATGGATGTGGTAAAAAGGGAATATTTTCACACTGTTGGTGGAAATGTAAAATAGTAAAATCACTATGGAAAGCAGAATGACGATTTCTTAAAGAACTAAAAGTAGAACTACCATTTGATCCAGCAATCCCACTCCTGAGTATCTACCCAGAGGAAAATAAGTCATTATATGAAAAAGACACTTGCACATGCATGTTTATAGCAGCACAATTTGCAATGCAAAAGCATGAAGCCAGCCTAAATGCCCATGAGCCAATGAGTAAATAAAGAAAATGTGTTGTAAAATTATATATATGTAAAATTATATATATATATATATATAATTTGTTAATCAAAATGAGTAATGCTAGTCATCAGTAAGTGCCAGAAACATATCACAATATTATATGGGAAATAAATGAATTGAAAAAAATGGTGGATTTAGTAAGCACAATCATAAATGACTATAATTCATTAAAGAAAAAGTCTGCAAAATATTCAATAATAAAGAAACATAGTTAAAAATGGTAGTTAATTATAGGAAAATTGATCAAAAGGCAAATTGACAGTGTAGGTAAAACCATTGATACGAATGCAGAATTTTGAACTTTTCTAGATCCAGTGTCATTCAAAGCTCTGTACTATACAATGGTGGCAGTTAAACAAAGGTGCAGATATATATAGATATATATATATATATATATATATACATATATACACGCACATGCACACATATATGTATATATATGTTTATGCATATATCATATAAATACACACACACACACACACACACACACACACCATGGAGTACCAGTAAGCTATTAAAAGAAATGAAATGGCATTTGCAACAATCTGGATTAGACCTGGATACAATTATTCTATGTGACATAACTCAGGAATGAAAAACCAAACATTGTAAATAATTTTTTGGACAAAGGTCTTGATATGAATTATTCTACATGTGTATGTAGACATATAAATGTGTAAAAGAGGAGAAATCAATGTGACTTCCTAAAAGAAAGTCACTGGCTAAAAAGAGGAAAGAGTTATGACAAATTCCGTATAAACATACTATAAATATATGAAAGGTCCTAATAGTATATAAACATCATATAAATATATATAGTGGACTGAAAGTATTATTTCTAATAATGTATAAGATGTAATAAGACTTTGTCAGGGTTAGTTCAGTTAAAATATTAACATATTAACAAGGACACCCCAAAAATGCCAACCATCTCAATTAATTGAATCACATAAACATACACTCAGAAGGACATTTCAATCATGTTGAACATCTACTTTTAAATATAATAAAAACAAAGAAGGCAAAATATATATATATATAGTATGTTATATAGTCCTTTGTTATGGTAATTACATGATAATTAAATGAGAAACAGTGAAATTAACTGCATATAATCTCTGTTCTTTCTTTGTTCATCTGACTTTGACGCTTCAGCATATCAGTGATAGTGTAGTTTGGACATTTATCCCCTCTGAATTTCATGTTGAATTTGATCACCAGTGTTGGATATGGGTCTGGAGAAAGGTGTTAAGGTCGCGGCAGATTCTTCATGAATGGCTTAGCACCATTCTTGAGAGATTGAGTAAGACCTCACTCTCAGTTCTTATGAGAACTGATTGTTAAACAGAGCCTGGTACTTCCCTCCCCTCTTTCTTGATTCTCTCTTGCCATGTGATCTGCATATCCTGGCTTCCCCTCCCCTTCAGCCATGAGTGAAAGCTCCCTGAGGCCCTCACCAGAAGCTGATGTTGTTGCCATGCTTCTGGTACAGCCTGCAGAACCATGAGCCAAGTAAACCACTCTTCCTTATAAATTGCCCACTCTTAGGTATTCTTTATAGCAACATTAATCAAACACAAGTGATTTTACTTGTTAAAAGATGATTAAACCACCTTAGCTCACTGAAGTCAAGGGACTAAAACAGTTGCAGGATCTGTTTCTGTAAAACACAGTATAAGATGATTACATGTTACCTGAGTCCTTACTTAAAATCATTCTCATTAAAATTAAAAACTCTCTATGTGATATTAAATCTTTCAATATTTATAACTTAATTTTGGACCCATAAAATATGAAATTATACTTAAATATCCCATATTAAATACCTAGAATGGCTGTAAGAAAGAATAATACTAATTTAATATTATTACACTATTTTTTATCTTTATACTTTAATACTATACTTTGATAGCATAGATTCTATAGTACTTTAGGATTTACAATTTTTCTTATTTAATTACCTCAAAATCTTTGTAAAAATGGGACTGATTTCTTTATTTTATATCTAAAGAAACTGAACATTATGGAACTGAAATAGTTTACCAAGTAAGTTCAGATTCATTTCCTCCATATTTTTTATTTCTTTTTTTTTTCTCAATTCACTTGAGAATACTTCCTGTAAGATGTTTTTCATTTTGATAATATAAGTTTATGGCTAATGAAATTTATTAAATATTGATATTTTCTTTTTTCTCGTAACTATTGTGGAATGAAATTGTTTTTTAAATTTACAAATAATTATATCACAAATTACTATTTTGTTCTTTCACTCAGTGAAAGAGGCATTAAAATCCAATCCGAATATGAATGGGAGATTGTTGATCTTGATCCTCAATGTAAGAATTCTGTGGCTAAAGTGAACCATATCAGGGTGAATTAGTGATTGGTTGCAGATGGTTAAGTGATATCACACTTCTATTACTTTTATAATTGCCCATGATTCATATTCTCTTCATCAGACATTAATAAATTGGTGAGAACCGAGTAAAACATATTTCAAGCTCGTTATTCTGCTTCCTCTTATTTCCTAGAGTTTGACTTCCATTAATACATAAAGGGGAGAACTAATCCAAGAATGGTATATTCAAAGAGAGGTTGTTGGGGAAACTCAAAGTATTTGTAATCTTGTGGGTTTACTTTTTTATAATATTTAAAATGAACAGAAATCAGAATTTTTTCAAAAATATCCATAGAATAAAGTGCCACATCATTATAAAAATATGAAAAAAACAAAAATCATTTGACTTAGGGATTAAAAAATTAGAAGTAATTAAAAACCAATGGAATTTCAAATGTCTTAGAAAATAGAATTGCATGATTTCAGATCAAAATAGAATTGCATACGATCAGTGGAATAATTGTATGATTTCAGTATTTGAAAACTAAGGGGATACATTTTGTTGCCATGACAAAATAGTTGTGATTATCTAAAGATGAAATGAGGGAACTTTCTAAGTTTGTTTTCTTATTCCAAAGTAAAATGTTTGAACAAGGCGGTCTCTAACAATCTTCCAGTTTTACTATTGCAGTGTTATCTTTTAGATATTGACACCTTACTGCATTTATAAGAACTCCTCCTGAGTAGTTCTTTATGGTGTGTTTAACGTGAGTTAACCTACCCCCACGTATCTGCTTATAACCCTATATTATGTACGATTCTCACTCTTTACTTTCATCTGTGATTAATATTCTTAAAGACAAAATGAATTCAAACAACCTAACACCTTCCCTGATGCCTGCCCCAAACTCATTATCCATGCCTCTCTTAGGGAAACATGTCATTTCTTTATGATTTATTATGCTGCTTTAGGCATTCATTTATTTTCTTTCTAGACAATAGATAATGTGTATAGAACTTTGATTTGGTAATGGGAATTATCTTCTGCATTAAAAGCCTTGGGGGTATTAAAATGTGATTCCCTGCAACTGATCTAGAACTACTGGACAACTTGCAGTTACCTTCTCTACAATATGCTAAGGTATATTCTTATAGACAATGCTACAGAGCCCCTGGTATAAGGTCTTTTCTTTACTCTTATATTTTCTAATTCCTCCCTTGTATCAATTATGCCCAATACACAGCTTCATCCTTCCAAACTTTCTGATCTAATCTTGAATACGTTTTCAGATTATCAGTGTCCTCTGACTGATAGGGTAGATTTCTGTCAGCCTTGCTGTTATACATTTTGCTCCCTGGGGGCTATTTTCTGAGTGCTTTTCACTGTCTCTTTATGCCCTTATTATAATCTTTTTTTTTCAAAATAGACCACCAAAGGAAGCATAATTTTTTACCTGTTTGATTAATGCTGTGATCTAGGGTACATTATTGCATGTTTTATCCAAAAGCTGCACCATTTTAGATTTTGAAGACAGCCTGAATCAAGCCCAAATGAGTCACTTACTTTTGTTTATTCAAACTGGAACTCATTTTTATCCAATGCATAGGTAAACCCTGTGCCTATGATTCTTTGGAGGCCTGGTATTTATTAAGGGTGTGGAATTTTGCCTCTTTCTGTATGTACCAAGACTCTATGAATAGAAAGTCTGGTGTGTGTGTGTGTGTGTGTGTGTGTGTGTGTGTGCATGCGTGCACATGTGTGCTAAGAGAGACAAGTTCTATCCTCACTGTAGAGGGTCATTTGAGGCAACATTACCCTTCCTCAAAACCATTTGTTCTTTCTTTCTCCACCTCTTTCCCCATATGCCTAGACAGTGTGAAACAGATGCTCATTAATTCTTAAAATTCCTTCAAAATATACAATATACACTCTCAGATTAGTGAGATTAAGACACATGGTAGTTATATCGTTTCCAGTGTTCCCAGAATCAATCAATAGATCAACAGCATTGCGTGCAAGACAGTCAAGCCTGAAGAATTTTAACCAAAGCTTGAATAGGAAACATTCCTTCTCACATTGTCATTGGTTGTCATAATCTAAGCAAACAAATGATATTGTTGCACAATGTCAGTAGCCTACATTCTATTCCTTGTTTTGCTTTTAACAGACTGTGAAAAGACCAACAGCTGTTACTGAGCTAAGAAGAACTAAAAGATTCACAGTAGGTGGTACCACCTGTGCTTTTCTTGTTCCACCCTTTAAAATCTGTCACTTTATTTTGGAGCTGGGTGGAGAAAATAGCAGTGACTCAGTGTCAGGGGGGATGAGTAGTCAACTGTGGCTCAATTCTGATGTGAAGGACTTTACAAATCGCAGCAATGTGTGTTGAATCTCTTCTCTTGCTTTTGCTTTATCTATTTGAAATATTTAGAAAAGAACATAAATAAAAGCAAACGAATTCAGTTGACTTAACTTTAAAAATGAATGAAAAGATTTACAACCTAGATTTAATGCAAGATTCTGTATGTATGCAATTAATGATATCTTCCATATTGTGCTTAGTTTCAGTTTCTTTACCTTAAGGACTAGAAAAATACATTTGCCAAATAAATATCTACTTGATCCAGGTAGGTGTGGAATTTCAAATTTAAGCAACTATTTGATGAGACATGCCTTAAATTTCCAAGTAAAGTATTAAAGGGATTACAGAAAATAGAGAATTATATCATCTGGCGACAAAAGTAGTTCCGAAATGTGATAGCTTGAGTTACCTGCCATTTATATATGAAATTTTCCCTAGATGCTAGGTTTTAAAATGTTATATATAGAACGATTTAAGTCACTTAACGAAAAATAAACCTTTTAAAATAAGCAAATACATGGAGTGCCTCAATTAAATCAGAGACTCCCTACTTAATCATGAGGTAGTATTTCTGCATCTTGCCATCCTAAAATAATTAATATTATAGAAATCCAAGTGGAATTTCTTTGTCCAGTGAAGAAAGCTTCCAGGTGATAATATCCTCTCATTGTGTTTATTGCTTTTCACATCTCCCACGGTTAATATAGAAATTTGCTTGAGTAGACAGGAAAGGGACCTGAGCTCCAAGGATCTAGAAAAGCTCATATTTTTCAATGATTTCCCTTTACTAATGAAGATTGCAAGTTTTCAAAAGCTCACAATAGCAAGACAAAAAAGGAACTTTGAGACAAAGAACTCAAGGCAGTATGATAGGACTCTTGTGTCTATTGGTACCAAAACCCGTAAAGGAGATCTATTCATTTCTGCACATTGTGCTCACACCTTGCTCTGATATTGTTTATTTTCTACAGAAAATTTTCCTGAATAAACTGGCAGTATGGCATGTTGTAACTCCCTCTAATTTTTTCCTTTTTTTTTTTTTTTTTTTTTTTTTTTT
>NW_022436948.1:37283480-37331050 GCF_009761245.1 Sapajus apella
CCTCCTGAGTAGCTGGGATTACAGGCACGCGCCACCATGCCCAGCTAATTTTTTTGTATTTTTAGTAGAGACGGGGTTTCACCGTGTTGACCAGGATGGTCTCGAGCTCTTGACCTCGTGACCCACCCGCCTCGGCCTCCCAAAGTGCTGGGATTACAGGCGTGAGCCACCGCGCCCGGCCAACTCCCTCTAATTTTAACAACCTTTTGGCTTCTCAAGCAGAGAAAGGAAAGAAATACTCTAGGACGAAAACATATGGCATGTGTTTCAAGTATAGCTTGATAGTAGTTTCCCTCAGATGAATTGGTCTAATAATTAAGTCAAGAAATAATCATGGCTTTTAATTGTCAGTTTGGAAACATATTTGAACCCCCCTGAACATGTTAAATCTGAGTTTCCTATATAGCATTAATAATAGGTTTTATTTGTAATCATACAATCATCAGATATTAATTTAGAGAATGACACAAATATAATCAGTCTAAATTCTTACTGTTTTTGTTCTATTCATCTCAAATTTCCCTATTAGTTGTTCCTTGGCACCTTGTTTATGCTATTAATAAGTTAATAAATATTAATAAATAATATTTATATAGGCAGTTCTTCATTACTTTGAACACATTTTCATTGATGGAGTATTTTCTAAAATGCATTTTCCTTTCCAATCCAGTGCCATACATTTTTCTCCATATGTTGGCAACAGTAGTATCCTACACATTGAAATCTTATACAATGACATTAGATGTTTGTAGTGCCGCAATGCATATGTCTAGATAGCTATAAAATCTCTTTCTCTTTTCAGTGATTATCGTGTCCAGGCCATAGTCACTGATGTTGGTGGCACAGTACTTAGAATCAGAGTGCAAAGTTTAGGGGATTTTGTGACAAGTGACAGTACACTGACAGCTAAGACCCATCACTTGGAATAGGGAACATCTCCCCTAAGGCTGCATAGTCAGGGTCATTCACCAGAAGCCACCACTTATCAAGAATTGCCCAATGTAAAGAATACATTTCCCAAGTGATTTTCTTTTCCACAAAGAATGTCAGGTTTTCTTTTACTTCTCCACAATTACTTCTGCTGACTTGAAGAACATACAGGAAGTAGACTGATATATAGAGTATTTGCCATCAGATAGCTCACCTTTGCAAAATGAAAAGGAAGCTAATACCAAGATGCAGACTCATAAACGATGCTCCAGTGAAAATCAGTGTTGAATTTAAAAAGTGGAAAAATGAAGTTTCTAACTCTGTATTTCACAGAAGCCATTTCCCAAAGGAAAAATATTTTGAAAAAATAGATCACAAAATTTGTGCTAACAAAAGAGATGAGGGAAAAAGTAGGCAAAGAACTTAAATGGGAGTCTCTATTTTACCTTTAAAGAGGTTACAAATGAGAAATAGTCTGCCCAAGGACCATAAGAAAATGTAAGTAAATATCTTGGATTGCATCTCAGTCCTCCTAGACTCTTGTACAATTTCTGTTTTCAGTAGACCAGACTACAACAAATTTTAATAATTGATGACTGACAAGTCAGATTTCAGACATTGAAATTACATAAAGTGCTTTGCCTGTCTATGATGAGAAAAGGATAAGGCCATTAATTCTCATGTGAAACCACTTAGCATTTCACAATTTATATTTGTGATGCTGAATGTCCAAATGACAAGAATTATATCTAAGGACAGAAGCATCATACAATTTTATCCAGGAACAAGTAGGTAGATGTACCACTATATCTACTTACTCAAAACATACATACTGTATGATCAATTGATTATTTGTTTACATATTTAATTGGCACATTCTAATAGGATACATTCATGAGGTAAATTTGATGTTTCAACATATGTATATATGTTGACGATAATCAAATAAAACCTAGGTACTTCATAGATTTATTTTTCTTTGCTTTTTAGTAGTTCATTCAATTATATGTATTTATATTGAGTACAAACTGTGGTCAATATTTTTGAATAATGTACAAGTTTCCAAATATGTCTGCAGTTGATGCCACTTGCTTTTCCCAGTAAGATATCAAGACTATTTTTCCTCGCCTTGAATCTGGGATGGTCTTTGGGTTTGCTACAATAGATGCAGAAATGCTCAGCCCACTTTCCCCTTCAAGCAAGAACTTACTATTAAACTGAGGTATACAATTAGTAGAAAGACTATAAATGTCAGCTGCTTTGGAGTCTTCCTCAGTTGAAGAGAGCATACCACCTGAGGTAATTTCCTTTCCAGGTTATCATGAAATTAGTTCATGAGCAAGAGATTAAATGCCTATTCATTTTTACCTAATGGAGGAAACTCTGACAGGCTAGCCTACACCAGAGCTCATTTACCAAGTTGTCTGAGACTTTGACACTTGTATTACTAATCAACTTCTTCTTTTACACAATGTTGTATCCTCTCTTTTCCCTTTATAGGTGTTAGTTTCTAATTGGTATACCATCATAGTATCTGCTTTTGTAGAAAACAAACTATAATAAAATGTGACATAAGTAGCACCATATCAGCTCTGAGACTAGATGTCAAAAGGTCTTGCAAACTTTCACTGTCTCTGGGAACCCTTCCATGGCACCATGTTAATGAGTCCAGTATAACTTGCTGTAAAAGGGGACACCATGTAGAACAGAAATGAACTATCCCAATTGAGGTCATCCAAAGCAACTACTACCCAGACAACCCAACAGTTGAGTATAGACACATAAGTAAACTGTTCCTAGACCAGAAGAACAATCCAGCTGAACCCAGTCCAAATTCTCAAATAGCAGAATCAAGACCTAAATAAATGGCTGTTGATTTAGGATATCAAACTCTTGGAAAAATTTTTCACATAGTGCAAGCTATCTTATTATATAACCAATTTTAACTTATTTAAATATATAATCTTGAATGTATTTAAATGTTTACCATTTTATTTTTTATAAAAGGGCTATAATAAAATGTGTGTGTGTGTGTGTGTGTGTGTGTGTGTGTGTGTGTGCAAAATTTAGGATGGAATGATTTCACTTAAATGCAGACAACCCTGTGTTTATCTCTAGGGTTGCCTAGAATTGTGACACTTACACTTGGTCAAAGTTAAGATATTGGGCTAACCAATTGTTTATCATGTGCTATTTCAAATTTGAAACAACCTTTGTTGCATTCAGAACCAGTTGATTTATTGATGCTTACACTTAAAGTAATCAGTAGAGATCCTGCCTAAATTATGTAATCAGAGGATCATGAAACATCCCATGGGAAAACTCGGCTTTCCTGAAATCAACATTCTTTGTACAAATTTTGGTGATTCAATTTAGAGAGAAATAATGTTTTTGTGTTCATAACACAGACTTAAGAGAAATGCTACTGAAAGTATTTTGGGCCCCTAATTCTTGCCTGACTTCTCCTTCTCCTTCTCTTTCTTCTGCTTTATAATATACTTTGCCTTTATTCAAAGACTTATGTGCATATGCTCTATGGAGCCTTCTGTATCTTTCCAATTATATAATGCATTATAACTCCTGCAGATATATGTATCTCTCTGTGTGTGCATATGTGCTTGTATATGTATATATTTCCAGATACTCTTCAGAAATTCAGAACAAGATTTACAAAATTTCCTAGAGGTTATATATCTAAGAAAACCGTATTTCACAAAATAAACATAAAAGTTGAATGTGCTTTTGCTTTTTGATAAGGGTCTTTGTAAGTGTGAATGTGTTTACATGGGAATGCTTTGTTTAAAATTCTGCTTCTGAACTAGGAGCAAAAAAGTCCAATTACAAAAGAAAAGGTAGAAAAAAGCACGAATAGCAAAGTTCCTGCCTTTCTTTGCACAGCAAAAAAGTTGCCTTTCAAATATAAAGACTAAATACATATTGTTCATAAATATAAAAACAACAGAATAGAAAAATGATTTAACATCCTAACAATGACAAGCAAAAATAAAAATAACTATTTAATACAGAATGTTAACTTCATTCATGGGGACAGTGAAACACAACTGAATAATATTAGGGCTCTGTAATAGAATATGCATCCAAAGTAATATCTTTTAAAAACGACATATGTTGCCTGGATATTCTGTGAGAAACATTCCCTGAAACTGATGATGATGGAAAGGTTCCTGGTAGATTACAAATATGTTACTAAATCTGGAAACAACTTTATTAATATACTAATATATGTCCCCAAACTATAAGTAGAAAAGGTATTATTTTGTAAATTTTCCAGAGAAGAAAATTCCTGGTAACATTGATCATAGCACAAAATAATTATTAAGAAAATTAGAAAGAATATATCAAGGAGTATAACAGAAAAAAAGGACTGGGGTACACCACAGTGAAGCATCTTCAGCAACTTAAGAGTGATATTAGTGAGGGGGGAATATACTGAGGAGAAGGAATCTCAACAAAAGCAGTAGTTACTAATATGGATCACAATTTCTGCATAAACACAGAGTTTTCACCCTTGCCAGGAGCAATGTTACAACCTGATGTACTGAACTGAGTACAGTAAGATACTCACTGGTTTCACATATTCAACTATTCTCCAAAGGGCATATCATTAGTGGAAAGAAACTTAATGTCACTAATATTGTATTACTAATATGTTTTAATTAATATATTAATAAAATCATTTTCTTCCTCATGAGAATTTGAACTTAGATTAATCCTCACATTGTTGTCCAGGTAAGGCAATAAGGTGTTATTTCCTCTTTGTTTCTAAGCAAGAACGATTATAGTGAAAACCACCACTGTTTGTGAATTTCATCTGGACTAAGAGCTATGAAATTCCTCTATAAGAAGCCATAGCTTCAAGCTTCCTGAGTGTGATGATTCTAGGTGTATCTCTTCTGAGGACTCTGGAATCTGTACCTATGGAATTGTGACAAGATATTTTAGCTCCTTTGGAGCATGAGATGTTTCTCTCATGTCAGGTCCTGCACCCACCTGATGTACATCTTACATCCTTGTACATAAGTGGCATTGGCCCTGAAACATCTCCTGCAGAAAATAAATGTCTAATGCATTTCTGTTGTTTTCTGACCTAAATCTTGCTGAGTGTCCTGGTAACAAATGTGGATTTGTGAGAATCATGGAGTCTAACTGTTATTTAATTCCATGAAGAGCCCTTTGTAGGCATCACACTGTATATCTGACAGAAGAAATGTGCTAAGAAGATGTTATTAGATATTCACTATTTTGAACTTGATTATATGTGAAGGCTGTATTTCCAGATAAGGTTACATTCACAGATACTGGGTTTTAGCAATGCAACATTGTTGAGGGGAACACAGTTCAACTTATATCAGAAACAGCACTGCAGGGCTAAAATCATGAAGGTCAGATGGTTGCCTAGTAAATTAAATGAAACATCCTCAAATTTTGTTTGATATCATTTAAGTTATAAGCAGCATAGAAACAGCATCTCTTTCCTTCCACTACACCACAACTTTCCCTCATCAAAGGTCAAGTGATTTCATTATACCATGAAATTAAAATGAATTTAAAAAAATTCACTTCCCCCTAGGCATGGTAGAGGTATACACGTGTAGTTCCAGCTACTCTGGAGGATGAGGCAGGAGGATCACTTCAGCCCAGGGGTTTGAGGTTATATGGTGCTATGATCATACCTATTAATAGCCACTACACTCTAGCCTGGGCAACATAAAACAAACAAACAAAAAAAAAAAACAAAATAAACCTTGATCTCTAAAAATATTTTAAAATAAATAAAAAATTTTCAATCCCCTTTTCCATACTCCAAGAACTTAATCCAATACAATTTTAAGATACCAATTTGGTAACATAATAGATATTAAGGAAAGTACGTTAAGGCAGAATATTTAGGAAAGTAGACCTGTAATAATTTTTGTAGTGGGCATGCAAGTGCAAGGCAATATTCTTTCTCATGTAGTCCATAGGTCATGCCTCTCTTAGAGTATATTTCTGATTTATGTATAGTTAAAAGAGATATGGAGAATAGGATACATTCTAGTGTATAAAATCAATAAATATCCTAAACTGTGTAAAATAAAATAAAAATGTTAAAGTCAGTTTTTCAATAAAAAATAAACTTATAATATGACAGATATATACTACTCGTAACACAATCAAGCTACTATTATTATGCATTAAAATTAGTTCTTTTCAGAGTACTAGAGGTTACTACTTAAAAACCTAATTTAAATCTCTTAAGCTTTCAAGAACTGTTAAGTCTTTCAAATTTAATCTAAATATATAATTAATCATCTTTTGAGATAAAATTTGTTTTATTTAAACAAATTCTATTTAAAAAGCCTTTTTTTTAATTAAAAAAATAAAGGCGATATTTGCCTGTTAGAAATGCTGTCACAAATATACTCATAGTATCTAATGCTAATAATGTCATTGCTCTGCATTATCACTTACCTTGAGGAAATTTGTCGTGCCATGTGGGTCCTCAGGAAAAATAATATGAGCTCACTTGGAAAAGTTCCTGGGTTAATGATCATTGGGATAAACATCTAAACACCTTAAGTTAAGCAAACTATCTTAATCTAGACTTTGTAGCATATACATATACTTGAAATATAAAACATTTTTTTGTAATTTATATTTGTTTTTGTGAATTGTAAACATGGTTTACATGTGTAATACTATTGAAAACTTAAAAACCATTAAACATTACAGTATGAGTGTGCAAAAGACCTGTCTTTTAAAGTTGCTTAGCATGTGTAACACACAATGTCCTAGGTGATCATCGTTCAGTCAACTCAGATGGTTCCCAAAATCGAAGCCCATGTACAAATTTATATTTATATTTTATTAAAGGTATCCAATAAGTCATATGATATTATTGCCTTAGACACACACAGAGAATACCAAAATTGTTGGAGAGCTTAAACAGCTATTTATTTGTTTTCATATCTATAAAACTTATTTTATCTTTCTATTTCCATTTCTGCTATATTTGGGAAGTCTGTATTACAATAAACTATTGCTTAGTCTTTCCTTTGAACTTTAAGCTAAAAATTTTGTTAAAAGCAAGGCTAGTCATTATACCTCTCTTATATGTAGAAGATATATTATTATTCTTTGAAGGTCAACCATTAGGCTCACATTAATTCTTTCTGTATTTGAAAAGGAACTTATGCATGATATTTTTTTTCCTTTTTTTTTTTTTTTTTTTTTTTGAAACAGAGTTTTACTCTTATTGCCCAGGCTAGAGTGCAATGGTGTGATTTCAGCTCACTGCAACACTTGCCTCCTGGGATCAAGTGATTCTCCTGTCTCAACCTCCCGAGTAGCTGGGATTATAGGCACCTGCCAACACACCTAGCTAAGTTTTTGTATTTTTAGTAGAAACAGGGTTTCACTATGTTGGACAAGCTGGTCTTGAACTCCTGACCTCAGGTGATACACCAACCTCAGCCTTCCAAAATGCTGGATTTTGGATTTGGGGTTACAGGCATGAGCCGCCACACCCAGCCCTGTCTATGCTATCTTTTGATTCATCTAGATAATCTTTGCACTGGTACTCTGAAAATTCCAAAAATTCTTCTCCAATTTTATCCATTTTTAAGGGCCCTGTGAGAGCTCCCTCATTCAATAGAAGCCAATGAGTGAGAGCACTTTCTCTTTTGGCAGAGGGAATAATATAATTGACTACATTTTAAGTTTATTTTTCCAGACCGTCCAAAAACATTGCCTCTTTTAATATCTATAGCACCATTTAAAAAGTTAAACGACTGTTAGGATTCACATGATCATGACTCTGAGGCTTAGCAACTTTACGTTACTTTCGAAGATCAACTGTCCATTGGACTCTCAGCCACCCATGTGACTTTTCCTGTCCCATGAAACTGTGCATTTTTACCATTAAATCACTATTTCATCATGGGAATATCATCAAACGAGAGTCTTCTTACTTTCTTTATTTGTAAAATAAGGGAGAGAGTAGACCGCCATCTTGTAAAATTCTGACATGTATGTTGGCTATATTATCTATTACCTAAAATGAGGCCTTAAACAGTAAAAGACCATCGTTAATAATTATGCCAGAGAAACATACATGTAATTGCTGAGGAATGTGGTTTTTCTCAGTAGACTTCTAACTGGTTCATTCTCATGCACTTTTAATCCACTTCAAGTTATTTGCCCTAATTATTTGTGGTTTTCCCTCACCATAAGTAGTAAAATCCACAAGGTCAATAACTTTTCTGTTTCTGTTAATCCCTTTTTCCCCTGAACCTAGCACAAATATCTAGAAATTATCAGACAATAGAAAAGTTTAAATAACTACATAAAAGAATGATTGGATAAGTGAATGACTGCTTGATAAAAAAATGAATTAATGACTTAAGGGGAAAAAGATGGAAGAGGGGAAAAGCTGTTAGCTGATTATTACATAGTATGTGTTCTTAGTGACAGACATGGCTGTATAGGAAAACACTTATTTTGGTATATGTTGATATAATTTATTCCAGAGAATTGTGTTCTATTTTACTTTGCCCAGCGTATTGGTGATTGTTTGTAGTAGCCAGGGCTAGCATTTATATTTAGGAACTTAGAATTCATTAGGACAGGGATAGTCAATATCATATACTGAATCTCCCATCCTCCCTGTCCAAGAATGCTTCCAATAAACAACGTGCTAGGATTGATCACAATGCTGAGTACCCATCAACATTCACCAGATAATTGAACATGGTATTTGGTGCTTAAAAGTCATTAATAATCTGTTTCTAGAAAAGATTGTTGGGTGATTAATAGCTTGAGAAAAAACAATAATTTAATGTTTACTGAATTAAAAAGTCTTGAAGTTACATACACAATATTATCATACCGTGATAATATATTCATAAGAAGGATAATAAAAATGAAATCTTACAATATGTTAAACAATTACCTTATGGAGATGTGATTGCAGATTGTTTATCTCATTCATAGGTAGACAGATAGATAGATGAGAGAGAGTTGATAGATGTTTTTGTAATCTTTAAACTGTCTATCTAAACATGATTATAAAGTTAACTAGAGGTAAATCTTCTTAGTAAGATATTTTGGGCCGGGCGTGGTGGCTTATGCCTGTAA
The DNA here is from genome assembly GCF_009761245.1 of Sapajus apella. Classification (NCBI taxonomy): domain Eukaryota; kingdom Metazoa; phylum Chordata; class Mammalia; order Primates; family Cebidae; genus Sapajus; species Sapajus apella. The sequence goes on from NW_022436948.1 coordinate 37,292,547, forward strand.
TCCCAGCACTTTGGGAGCCCGAGGCGGGCTGATCACGAGGTCAAGAGATCGAGACCATCCTGGCCGACATGGCGAAACCCTGTCTCTAATAAAAGTACAAAAAAATTAGCTGGGCGTGGTGGTGCGGGCCTGTGGTCCCAGCTACTCGGGAGGCTGAGGCAGGAGAATTTCTTGGACCTGGGAGGCTGATGTTGCAGTGAGCCGAGGTCGCGCCATTGCACTCCAGCCTGGCCCTGGCGACGGAATGAGACTCTGTCTCAAAAAAAAAAAGAAGAAGATATTTTGGACCTGCATTTTCTATCTCTTCAAGTTGAAACTGAAGCTATTGAATAAGATTATGGATAAAACTCTAGGAAAAGTATGATTTTATGAAAGCTCCTAAGATCATATCATTTCATTGGGAAAATACAAGTCAATAATTTTTACAATTTGGGTGAATTTATACCTCAATTACATCAAACTGTAAGATGACCATTCCAGAGCAAATCACACTTCAATGTGGGTCAATGATTCAAAAATATATTAAATGTTATGCAAAATAATTTTTCTTACTATTTCTGGAACTGACCAATGAATGATAAAACGTACATTTACCTAATCAGTAAATAGGAGCTATTTGTAAAAAAATAATAATAATAAAATAACAAAATGGCAATTTAAACATAGACTTGGATTGCTGCAAAACATTGGCACCCAGTATGAGTTATATTATTGAATGTACCAAAGCTAGATATGATATATATTTTATGAAATTCTCCTTTAGGTTACCCATCTGTAATGATATCCCACTGCTGTCATCCATATCGACTTTTCGTTGTCTGCAATATAAGTAGAGTGAAGCTAAAAGATTGCTCATGATAGAAAGGAAGAACTAGCATTGAGGTAAAATGTAAAAAGCAGGTGCAAATGATTCTTTTCTGTAGCTTAGGAATCTTTTCCTCAGGTTAAAAATTCTTTTTGATATATTTCAACCAGGAGAATTTGTCTTATAATTAACCAGCTTGGGAAATATAGAGATCTGGGGATTTTCTTGTCCCCTGTGTGAAAAGATGCTTTTCATTTTATTCTTTCTGGTCAGCATCCTTATCTTTCACCTAAATCCTAACACTTGATACTATGAAATGGAACCTATATATATATATTTAAAGTTATGTTCCTGACTGCAATGGATTTCATGTATGTTCAAAATAAAGCAGTTAATAGTATTTAAATCATTTGACATGTTAAGAAAGGTATCATGTAAATTGAAAGTATTATTACCTTGAAAGTCATTAAATCTAGATCAATTAATTCTAATTGGTTTCAAGATATTTCCTTTATAAAGTATAAATCTCTTACTACACAGATTATCTTTCCTTGAAATTTCAAAATAAACATATCATTATTAAATGCCTGATGATTAATATGAAATATTAAAATTGCTGAAATTTTCATGTATTTTATTAAAACTATTAATGTTTTTATTAGAAACATTTCACTGCACAAGATTGGCTAAAGAGTGTTAATTTAACACCTTCAAATAACCGATTCACATGTACTAATGTACTGTTATCTTTCCCCAGGATCTTTACCATGTTCTCTTTTCTATGCTTCTGTTTAATTTGTCACCTGGAAATGTGGACACTACCTAAAACTAACTGCCTGAGTATCTCAATTGAAACACTATGGATAAGAAATTTTAGAAGATCTGAAATCTCATGCATATTGGTTTAATTATTCATCAATATAGTTTTTCTGAAGACAATAGATCTATAGAAATTAAATATCAATGTCAAATAACTATGCTTCAAAACAGGTTTCTTTTGACTATCACAGTGAATTAGACAGGGAATAAGACAGCTTGAATAACCAGGTTGAAACCTTTTAAATAATTTTAACCCCAGCATGCCAGTGAAGACATTGCTTGTTGTACATTAATGAAACCTCTGCTTCTTTTCCCAAATAACAATCTGTTTCTCTTCTTCTTCCAAACTTAATCTTATGGATTGACTGCTAACGCAGGTATAAATAGTATACATCTTGTCAAGAATGCCTCTTTGTATGAGGGGAAAGTGCTAGTCAGCCCATCAATTTCAAAATAGTCTCATTCTCTGTTCTGCTGAAATCTCTTTAAAAAAAAAAATAAAAAGAAAGAAAAGGAAAAAATGTTGATAAAGCCTATCAAGAGAATGTATTTTACTCTAAAGAATAAGAATAAAAACTTGAGAAATAATTGCTGTGCCTTCTTGTGTAAGCTTAGAAAGAAATATTTGAGGAATAGAATATACGGATTGCTTCCACAAGGAAAAACTACTGTTTTTTTTTAAAGTGCTGATTCAAAAATTGCTGTAATTTTAGCCCAATCTCAATTACAGTGCCATAAATTGATGCCCAGCATCATTATGCCATTTTCTTCTTTAAGTATACTTATAGAAGTAACAATGCTGAATAGAGGAGAATTTTAAAAATTACTATTTGCTACATAGTATATAGCAAATAGTCAACTGCAGATTTTATTTCACATGGATAAATGCAATAAAAACTATTATATGTTCATAAATCTTACAATTAGTGAAGTATATTTAATTTTACCCATTGCAATGATTTTTCCATAGGCTTTGAAAATTTACTACATATATATGCATTATGTATATGCATGCATACACACAGATATATAATTATATGATGTATTATGTTTGCTATCCAGTATCCATTTCTACCACAGTCTATGTACTACCTTTTAGTACTACAAGATATAAGAATACAACCTATTTCAAGCCCCTGACCTCCTTGAAGCTAGAGCTATAATTTTGAATTAGATTCTGCCAAAAGGAAGTACTCGTTTGAGTTCTGGAAAATTCGTTAAGGCAAAGGCTTTTTTGCTGCAGTTGCTGCCTACCAGGGAAGTCATGAAGATATGAGTGTTAGCTGCTGACAATGCTCCAATGTCTATACTTCAGCTTTAAGGTAACCTAGAGGGAATTGATGCAGGTGGTGTCTGCATCCCAATGTCTAGCCATCAGCTTCATGAGTGGGAACACCTGAGGAGCCAGACCCAGGATTTTTGCCTCCTCCAGATCTGAACTGAGGTATTGGTGTATATTTGAAACCATGACTCCATTGGTAGCCACTTTTCTTTAGTTTCTCCAGACTCTCCTATAATTTGTAGGCATGTAATACCTTGCATTAAATCATTTCTTTAAAAAAAAAAAAAAGAATGTTTTTAGTTTTGTGAACCGTTACTCAAAAGGATGATATAAATAGAAGAAAGTAAAGGTCTCCTACGATAGGCCTTGGAAGACCAGAATGGAATTTCCCATTGCCGTCACCTCAATAGTATACCACATTCTTACACTATATGCTTGAAAACGTTTTTCCTGGAATGAGTGGGAAGTTTTGAGCATGAAATCTACACATATACCCATGATAAAAGCTTTGAAACTTCAGTGTAACAGATAGAGTGTGAAGAACGAAGACTTTAATTTTAAAGCTGAAAGCATTTTCAACTTGAAGAAAGAAAAAAAAATCAATCATTGAAACTTCCTTTTATTTTGTTATGGAGAATTATAAAATTGGATAGCACATGGATATTTTGTTTTCACTGCATCCCATTCTATGGAGACTCATCTTTTCCTGATTTGATACTAATTTTTTAAAACACATGTGGATAAGGTATGCTTAAACCCCTGCTCTAACACCCAAGTAATGAATCTTCCATCCTATCTTGACCTTTCATGGAGCTTCATCTTTATGGCCACCAGTATAGTTAAAGTGTCCAGTCAGTTAGAATTCTTCCTGAGATTAGAATCTATAGTATCTCCTTACTGATATCAAAACCTTTAAAACCCACCAAAGTTTGGAGCTCCGAATCTATGTGGAGAGACTATGGCTATGAATGAAGCCAAGCCAAGAAGAGCAATATCAAGAGTAGGAGAACTAGAAGCAGTCCTGAAAATAGCGTTTGAACATCCCCAGATCCAGCTGTGCTTGGAAACAATTTGAACTGTATAATACACAGTAGCACAGACACATAAGCTTTTGATTTGTTTTCAGCTTAGGTTTAAACCCAAACTTGCAATACTGAAACTCAATGAGTCCTAATATACATCCACTCATTGCAAGAATACTCTTAAGTCACATTAAATAAATAGATTGGGATGTAAAACTAACTACCCTGTTTATTAATATATATGAATATCAGTTTTAGCAGAATTTTACAGATATTGTTACTTTTCTAGGGAAGATTCCTTTTTAAACTGTGGATTTAACCTTTTTTTTAAGAGGATCGCTTGAGCATGGGAGGTGGAGGAGGCTTCAGTGAGCTGTGATCATGCCAGTGCACGTCAGCCTGGGCCACAGAGCGAGACTGCATCTCAAGGAGAGAAAAAAATTAAGAAAAGAAAGAAAGAAAAAGAAAAAGTGAGAGAGAGAGAGAGAAAGAAAGAAAGAAAGAAAGAGAGAGAAAGAAAGAGAAAGAAAGAAAGAAAGATGCAAGAAGAAGGAAGGAAGGAAGGGAGGGAGGGAGGGAGGAAGGAGAAAAAGAAGGAAAAAAGAAAGAAAGAAAGAAAGAAAAAATACATAAAGCACTCATGTTTATGTACTACACAGAAAGTCAAGCTGTTGCAAAAACTGCACAGCAATATAAATTTGTATGAGGTATATATAAAACTCAAATGAAATTCATGTTTAGATATATGTCCTATCCATATATATCACATTATGTGCATGCAAGTATTGCAGAATCCAAAAATATCCAAAATCCGAAATACTTCTGGCCCCAAGTACTTCAAATAACAGATACTCATCCTGTATTATTAATTATAAAATATTATTTTAAATATTATTATGTTAATATGAAATTTAATATATAAATAAATTAATACATTAAATTAATACATTGTTATATTTCAATCCAATATATCATATTAACATTAGATATAATGTTTTATGTTTTTGGTATATCACATCAGATATTAATAAAGGTTGTTGAAATTAATGCTATAATATATAAATTATTTTAATTTATCCAAATGATTTATAAAATCTTATTACATATTGAAAACTTGTATTAGCTATTGTAGTAGTGAAATATGGAAGAGCATCAGAAAGCTAAGCAGAGATGCAGTGAAATTTTTTAACATAAAAAATACCAAAATTCCCAGAAGCAAGAGCGTATAGAGTGGAGCACACAGGGATCAGAACTGAGGCTAAGATTACAGATTATAATCAGATGCTGTGGGTGCATCTTATTTTACTCCTCTATTACAGACATTCTTGAATAGAGAGATTTAGCAAACTAGATTTCCTAAAGTGAAAAAAGACAGGGTCCACTACACACCTCCCAGATCGCTAAATGTCAAAATATTGACAATACCAAATGCTGGCAAGAATGAAAAGGAACAAGATCACTCAAACATTACTGGTGAGAATGAAAAATGTTACAATCAGTCTGATTAACAACTTGCATTTTCTTTCTTTCTTTCTTTCTTTCTTTTTTTTTTTTTTTTTTGAGACAGAGTCTCCCTGTGTCACCCAGGCTGGAATGCAGTCGTGCGATCTTGGCTGACTGCAGCCTCCGCCTCCCAGGTTCAAGCACTTCTCATGCCTCAGCCTCCCTTGTATCTGGGATTGCAAGCATGCTCCCCTACACCTGACTAATTTTTGTATTTTTAATGGAGATTAAAATTTCATCCTGTTGGTCATGGTTGTTTCAAACCCCTGATCTCGAGTCATCCACCCACCTCAGCCTCCCAAAGCACTGGGATTACAGGCGTGAGCCAGCACTCCCAGCCACATTTACTTACACAGCAACATATGCAACTATCATGGGAGCCAGCAGTTGCACCACTGGGCATCATTCAGAGAGAAATAAAAATTTATATATTTATGTTTTCCCTAAAGCCTCTACACAAATGGTCATTGCAGCAGTACTTGTAAGAGGCAAAAACTGGAATCAACCCAGATGTCCTTCAATGGAATAGTAAACTCTACACCATCCATACTATAGAACACGACTTAGCAATCAATAGGAACAAACTTCTGATACATACAACAAGTTGGATGAATTGCCAAAGGCTTATGCTGAGTAAAACATGTCATCATTTTCAAAGGATATTTACAGTATGGTTTATTTATATAACATTTAATTAATGATACCATTTTTTAAATATATACTTGTAGATGTCAGTGGTTAGGAACTGAGGGTCAGGGGACTGTAAGGAGGTGGGGGTGATTATGAAAAGGGGTTAAGATGCTGAAAATACTCAATGTCTTGGTTTTGATGGTGGATATACAACATACACAGAGTAACAAAATTGTATAAAACTCAGACAAGCACATAAAAAGGTAAAAATAAACCTGAGAAATATTGAGTAAGATTGGTGAAAAGTAGCATTATCAGTACTGATTGTAATAATGTACTATAGTTTTGCTGAAGGTTATCATCACAGAAATTTAGCAAAGTGTGCATGGGATATTTCTGTACATGGGATATATCTTACAATCTAAAAGTGAATCTACAAATATCTCAGGAATATTTTTAATTTTTAAAACAGGCTCTCAACCCATAAAAAAAAGAGATAACAGCTTGTGTTTGTCATGCAGGTAATAAAAGGAACATTACTTCATTTTAGTTATGGGCAGGTGAAGTTTTAAATACTGGAGTTATATTTGCATGTCAGTTTAAATCCTTCCTGGAATGGAGTAGCTTTTGATTTTAAAAAAGCTGTCTATGACTAAAACAAATAATAGATCTAAGTAAAGCATACATCTTATAGTGTATGTGTCTGTGTGTGTGTGTGCATATGTGTAATATGTGTATATGTGTTTATTTTTTTTCCGAGATTCTGAGTTTTTTCCATTTGTGTTTTCAGGAAAATTATTTAAAACAGCATAGTTCATAACTAATAAATCAGAATGATAACTTGGCTCTTTATGTGTCTGGATCAATCATACAATATCTGAAAAGGCTAAGAATACTACATTTATTTATTTGAAATATCTCATTGTTTACTACAATAGAAAATGCATGATATTGACTCAGCATATTTAAGGTTAAATTATTCTAGTGAAGCTCAGATGACATTTTTTGAATATTTTCTTAGCTGAAACCACTCTTCTCTTAGAGAATGTCTTTACAGAACAAGAAAACCAACAAAAATTTTCTTCATTTCTTATCTGGCTTCTTTTATATCATTTTTAGAATAACTTTTAAGATTGAGACCAGAGTGACATCAGAAAGACGACAGGGTAGAAGATGCTAGCCTTAATTTTAATACACACACACACACACACACACACACACACACACACACACACAGACAGCTACTCACAAACCTGCAGACAGCTACTCAAAAAATAGCTCAGAGAGGGCCCATTAAAGAATCTGTAGCAACACGATGGAGCAAAAGAATAAATAAATAAATGGTGAATATTTTCATAGAAAAGATAACTGATGAGATTAACACCGCTGAGAAGCCAGGAGACTTCTAGGTGCAAAGAAGAAAGATGGAGGGCCACCAGCATCAGCCACATGGTGAAAGCCATTATAGCCCCCAGTGGCCTGCTCCACAGAGGACACCAGTATCTCTTAGCACTTAGGCAACCAACAGCCATTCCCACTGGGGAACCTCAGATAAGGAGATGAGGCTGCACATCTCTCTCCAACCCAAGAAGCTGCTACTATTGAGCTGCTTTCAGGAAGAAGCCACCACCTCACCAAGCTTACACATGCCTTGACACCAGGGCAGAGTCACTCTATAAGTGCCCACACTCCCAACCTGGGCTGTGTGGCCACACTAGGTTAGCCCACATCTCATAAACCAGAGCCATCGCTGTGCTGTAAAATTATATGCTGTCATCTAGCCTTTGTGGTTCCCTTTACAGAGCACAGGCAGACTAGATTTAGCATAATTTTAGAGGCCCTAGAATTTTTAAAATGGTAAATGAGTATTGGCTCCAACTTAAAGTCACCAGATGCATTATATCTCTTTTTTCTTTTTTATGGAGTCTTGAACTGTTGCCCAGGCTTCAGTGCATTTGGTATGATCTCAGCTCACCCTAACCTCCACCTGCCTGGTTTAAGTAATTCTCCTGCCTCGGCTTCCCATGTTGCTGGGATTACAGGCACATGCCACCACTCTAGGGTATTTTTTTTTTTTTTTGTATTTTTAGTATAGATGGGGTTTCACCATGTTGGCCAGGCTGATCTTGAACTCCCGACTCAAGGTGATCCACCTGTCTCAGCCTCCTAATTTGCTGAGATTACAGGAGTTAGCCACTGTACCTGGCCTACATTATTTCTTAACAAGATATCCAGCCTCTTGAAGCTTTAATGTCAAGCACCGGCTTCTCCTCTGTATCTGTGATAGTCCTCGGTGGCATCTTCTTTCAATGTAAGGCTATTTTGTCTACATTCAAAATCTGTTATTTAGGGTAGCCACATTCAACAATGATTTTAGCTAGGTCTTCTGGATAACTTGCTGCAACTTCTCCATCAGCACTTGATGCTTCAAGTTACACGTGTATTATAGAGACATCTTCTTCCCTTAAGTCTCATAGACCAGCCTTTATTACAACAAACTTTCCTTCTGCAGATTTCTCATCTGTCCCAGGCTTCATAGAATTGAAGAGAGTTAAAAATAACAATATAATTATAATATTATATAATTATATAATACTCTAAAGAATTTTTCTTATAGAAGCATAAATGGACTAAGACACAGCTTAAGGTCAGAATAATAGACGTTTTGTAGAGTCAGTACAGAATTAATGGCTAAATTTGAAAATGAATCTTAATGTGTGAGCAGCCTAAACTGGGTAAATAAAAGTAACCCCTGAGACCATTAGTGGAGATTTTTCATTTTGGGTCCAAATTTAAGAGTAGGCTTAAGTACTTCATGGTAGAGAAATATTACATATGAGTTCTCACCATCCAGCTTATACCTTGGTACAGAGGTGTTTTAGTTTGTTCTCATGCTGCTAATAAAGACGTACCTGAGATTGGGTAATTTATCAAGGAAAGAGGTTTAAATGACTCAAAGTTCTTCAGGGCCAGGGAGGCCTCAGAAAATTTACAATCATGACCAAAGAGGAAACAAACACATCCTAGTGCACATGGTGGCAACAAGAAGTGCCAAGCAAAAGGGGGAAAAGCCCCTTATGAAATCATCAAATCTGATGAGAACTTACTCACTATCATGAGAATAGCAGCATGTGGGTAATGGCCTCCATGATTCAATTATCTCTACCTGGTACCTCCCATGGCACATGGGAATTATGGGAACTACAAGATGAGATTTTGGTGGGTACATAGCCAAACTATATCATTCTGCCCCAGGCCCCTCCTAGATCTCATGTCCTCATAATTCAAAACACAATCGTATCCTTCCAACAGTCCCACAAAATCTTCATTCATTTCAGCACTAACTCAGGAGTCAAAGTACAAAGTCTCATCTGTGACAAGGCAAGTCCCTTCCACCTATGAGCCTGTAGACTCAAAAGCAAGTTAGTTATTTCCTAGATACAATGGGAATACAAAGACTAGATAAATATGCCCATTCCAAATGTGAGAGAGTGGCTCAAACAAATGGGCTGCAGGTCCATTGATATCCAAAATTTAGTGGAGCAGTCAAATATTAAAGCTGCAAAATGATCTCACATCTCACATTCAGGTCATACCGATGGAAGAGGTGGGCATCCACAGTCTCTGGCAGCTCTGCCCCTGTGGCTGTGCAGATTACCGCCCCCCTCCCAGCAGTGCCCCACTACCTGGGTACCAATTTGCTGCATTAATGTATTCTCACACTGCTAATAAAGTCATCCCAGAGACTGGGTAATTTATGAAGGAAAGAAGTTTGGTGAGGCCTCACGAAAATTTCAGTCATGGCGGAAAGGAAAGTAAACCGGTTCTTCATCTGGCGGCAGCAAGGAGGAGTGCTGAGCAAAGGTGGGGAAAGCCCTTTATAAAACCGTCAGATCCTGTGGGAACACACTATCACAAGGATAACCTTGTGATAGCATGAGGGTAACCACCCCCAATGATTCAATCACCTTCCACAGGTCCCTGCCATGACACAAGGGAATTATGATAACTACTGTTGCGGGTGAGATTTGGGTGGGGACAGAGCCAAACAATATCAAGAGGTTTACACTTATTTATCTCAGGAGAGCCTCTATGATACATTCCAATCACAACCATTTCTCAGTCATAGATGATCCCATTTAGCATTATCTTCCTCTCCAATAGCAGTTTCCTTCTTGCACACTTAAGATGGCTTGTTTCCATTATATATGTCCCAAAGAGATTTTATATGGTTTTTCTTATTTGCTTTTTGGTTTATGCAGATATAAAGGGAACCCAAGTATAAATACCAAGTGTGCTATACACGTTGTATCAAATTCTTTCTTTTCTGTAAATGTAGTTCAGATTTTACCTTCTGCATGAATCTATGAAGAGTTCAAGTAAATGCAAGGTTTTCTCCCTTAAACACTTTATATAGTTATTGCCAAATATGTAATTTGAAACTTAAAATGAAACAGGTTTTATTATTAAACTTACATTTAATGTCTGCCTTGAAGATAGGAATTATGAAAAATTATTTCTTGGATTTTTAAATTCTTCATGTTGCCCAGTGATTTCTATTAGATAAGAACTCAGCACATAATTGTTAATTTATATTGAAGAAAAATTTACTACATCTAAACAATCTATAAGAAAGGGACACACATGTCTTCTTAAAGTAAAAACATATAAATAGGTAGGTGATCTTTATACTATTCAAGACACATATCTAATTCTTAAATTTAATATAGATAATCTTTCAGGTAAAAAATGCACAGTTTGTAAACATGCTTCATAAACAGACATCTCAACTGGAGATTAAAATTTACACGTGCTGTCACAAAATTTTTTTCTGCAAAAAAAAAAAATTGGGGGGAAATGGATCATACACTCCACATTTCAGCTTCAGGGATACCCTTCTAATTCTTAGTTGTACTCAAGAAGAAAAACAAGAAAGATAAAGGTAAAATCTGTTAAGAAGGCTGTGTTTCAAACTGAATAGAACTGACTGTGATTTTCAGAGACCAAGCTTTAAATTGTGACTAAACTTTAAGTGGCATCTTCACTATTAAAGTGGCATTCTAAGCAAAAAGGTCTTCTTGTCTATGATTCTGAGAAATTAAGCAATATGCATAACATATTCCCTTGTCAAAAATATTCTTTCTTCATTAGTTTTAAACAACTTACTTTTGTCAGTGGTGTGTTTGGAACTGCCTATAATACATTCGTTTTAGAGTTTCATAATTCAAGATGCAAAGAGCTTTGTAAAGATTAAAAATAAAATGTAAAATATGACTAAATATTATGAAAACAGAATGCCATTTAAAAAACTATACATTTGAGAATAGAGCAACAACTACTAAGGACTGTCTTCATTTTGATTGCCAACTTTTAGATTATCTCTTTTGCAGAGAATGGCAATTATATATTCTTCTCTCCACTGAAGCCTCAATAACAATGAATGTGGTAGAATTTCAGTTATATATCCTGGTTAGGTAAGGGGAGCTACCATTTAACTTGATATATATATTCAAGGGATATCTGTGATTGAAGTCTAATACATTCTTCACTGGAAATATAAAAATTGAAGAGCTTGGAGAAGCAGAGAGGAAGAGCAGGAGAAAGTATTTTTTTTTTTAATTAGTGTATTCTAGAAAAATCTGGATCATTTTTAATGTTTCTCTCAAGTTAATTTCATGCAATTATTTTTACTTTTTAAAGCCTTCTCCAGAATCATCAAACACATTCATTTCCTTTTTAAAATCAATTTTTAACATTCACTTTTAGTTAATCATGTCAGTTTCTCCCCTCGAACCCAGAGGTCCTTGGAGGAGTCCATAATCCATGACAATATAAAATGGAGTGAATGCCAAATAAGCTCCTCCTGGGTAAGTCATCTAGTTTTGCATTTATTGCCCTGGTTGCTTTATTAGATAAAATCAATGTCTATGAAATGTTTCACACTGATGCCCCTCAATAAATGTTTTGTCTGATCATCCCTGGCACCGATATTAATTAAACGGACTGTGTAAGTACTCTGCAACATGTTTTGAAATGCCCAGATGATAGTTGTATAAAATGCATCACATTGATTAAAATTTATTACCTGTTTAAAATTTTATATCACACTATCACTTTAGCACCTAGACACTTTGACAACAACACTATTTTAGCATTAGAATAAAATACATAGGAAGAAAAAGCATCTTATTTGCTATTATTGCTAGATCAGGCCATGCCCTGGGACTAGAAATACAATGCAACTAGGGGCACATGGTTTTAGCGATGACTTGGCATTTGTTTTTCATAGTAATACCTCTGCTCTTTATCCTTTTTATTTTTGTCTCTAAATCTTACACTGTACCTCCTCTAAATAATTTTTTCAAACTTAACACTCAGCAGTGTCCACTCACTTTGTCATGACACATATGATACCTCTGCCACACCTCCTTTGGTCCACCACTCGGATATTCATATTCCCCTTGAATCACACCTAGATGCCCTCTCTCTTTCTGACAAATATATTCTATTCTGCCATTATTCTTACACATATTTGCTATTGTTATATTTTACATATAATTTCTGAGTAGAGGATTTACTTCAACTTAGAAAACATGATTGTTGGGAAAAACAGCAAAGGAGAAAGGACTTAGAGTGCCTACATAAATTGGTTATGAGTAACATATAAATAGGGAACAACAAACTGCAGAAGGCAGCAGGAGGCCTCTGAGGAGGAAGGCCTCTCCATGCCTCATGTTCTGATGCAGAGTGACTTGTAGGCTCCTTGTAAGGCCTGAGTTCCATCAGCTGTACATAGATAATGAGCTAAAGATAACCACGTTCTTGTTTTGTGAAACTCCTAAACCGCCACTGTTACCAATCCTTAGAATGACACACCAGTTCCCGCTCACTGATTCACATCACCATCATGTCACCCTCTCCCCACCATCACTTCACCCACCCTGTAGATCAAAGTTATTGTAAACAATAAACAGTGTGCATGATTAGAGGCAGGGGCGTTCACTTTTGCCTCCAAATTAATAAAGTGATGGCCCCCTGGTCCCACTATCTCTCTTTATCTGTATTTTTCTCATTCCGTTGTCACCACCAAACTTGGGGTAACCATAGGTGATGTAGGGCTGGTTTCTTACACATGATTTGAGGAATAAGGCTCTGTTTCACTGGGTAATTGTGTACATGAGCAGAAATTCTGATTATGAAATAGTTTTCATAGATTCTTTTGAAAGTATTCTAAGAAAAGTATATTATATTGTATACTCCAGGAAGAGATAAGTATCGTTTTTCTTCTGTAAGGATATAATTTAGTGAAGGCAAGGGTAAACATAGCACAGTCAATCTATTTTACTTTAAGAATCTTAACACTAATAATTAGGTCTATGAATGTCAGTTTTTTTCCCTCATGCACTTATTGTCCTTTACAAAAACTATGGAATATTAAATTATTTTCCCAGGAGCATAACAGCAATCTCAGAGACTTCCAAGAAATGTAATTTTCATTCTCAGTGCACCCTCAATGACATGACCACATACCCAGAAGGCCTTAATGGTTTCTCAGAATTAAATATTTTCAGATGATTTGAATATTCTCAAATGTTCAGGCAGCACATAGAAAACAAGAGACTAACTACATGGCCTTTGTTTAATGGGTATACATTGTTTAACCTACCAACATTATAAAGCACTAAGCATGAAGAGAATTTTTATTATTTTGTTTAGTGTCTAACAATGATATCCTGTGCTGACTTAATGACACCAATCCACATTCTATAGAGAATCATGTCATTCCAAAAATATTTGAATGATTTATCCTATGTTGCTGAAAGAGCATTTATCTAGTTTGTCGAAGATGATTTTGATCATATCTTTATATACCAACTCTTTCTGTCATATAAAATATCATTATAATTTATATTTAGAATGATAAAAACAACACATAGAGAAAATTCTCCTGAAGAAGTCACTCATTGATCAAAATAGCACCCAGCTTGAATCTCTTCATAGAAAATTGGAAGACAGAAAAAGATGTCTATGGCAACACATTTGCTAATGGTTGAGAAATTAAGCAAATATTTCAGATAGTGATGCAAAATTACCTTAACAGTTGAATTTGTTTTCTACTTTATGTTGGATTGTAGACTACCATTTATCCTTGAGGTGATAAAAATTTATGGAATTTGTCTTCAAGAGATGATCAGATATGATCGATTCTAAGCCAGTTTTCTCACAGAAATTAGTAATAAACAATTCAGTCTCTTTATATTAAATTCATTAAGGAAAGATCAGCCAGTCAATATATACTAGTTCGGTCCATGGTTTTGATAACTATCATTGTCCTTAGTTTTTGTACTTAAAGACAAGGAGTACTGAATGAGTCTATATCCACGTATAATGCAGTTTATGATTTCTGCAGGGATAATTTAACTAGCAACACCTTAAAATATAGCTGAAAATATACAGTAATTTTAATTTTTGTCTTAGCTCTAAAATACATAGAAAATAAGTTTCTCTTTCACTACTATACTAGACTTGATGAGAAAGGTCATATGAAGAGATGTGATCAGCCACAGACTAACCCAATTATTAAAATAAATTGATTTATTAACAGTTGATTTAGAAGGGAGTTTCACACTTTAAGTAAATTTTTTTTTAAATGGTATTTTCTCATTAGAAATTGAATTTATTTTTATTGCCATTTTAGGAAAATAAAAGTGGTTGAGTAAATATATTTTATATCTTGAACTTTTCATTATATTAGATACTATATTATTACTATCATTATGAAATAACTTACATAAAATGAAGCAACCAATCAATTTATGATAACGTAAATGAATGATAACATCTATTCTACAATAGTTGTGAAGAATCGTTGTAGAATGAAGTCAGTACTTCTTAAAATAACAATTTTTAAGTTTTTCAGATTGCTTAACTTAGGATGCAATTTCTATTTTAATTTGTATTTGCATCTTTATAAAGATGTGACAGCAATTAAACTTCACTGACATATAAAACATGTAGATAAAGGTAAGTACTGGTGCATTAACTAAATTATGTACTTTAAAAAAATAATGGAAAGAGCAATCACATTTGCACTTCATAAAATCTGTATTCCAACCCATTTGTAGCCACACATTTTAAAATTTTACATCTGCTCTTTTGCCATTATTTGACACCCTGTCCAGTAACAATCTGCTTGAACCCAAGAAGCTAAAGTAGTTAGAACATTCATAACTTTCAAGGAATTCTAACTGAGCAATAATAAAACCTGAGCCCTCTACTGAATTATCAAGAGTTATCAGTTGCTCTGTCAATAACTGCATTGTGTTCTCTCGACCAGCATCTGCACTTCAGGATGAAAGACACTTTTTGTATTAAAGTGAGTTAGGGATTATATTCTTTAAGAACCACTATGGGTGATGGACGCCTAAGTGATCTCCTGCTGCTGGCCTTGGACCGTGAAGCAGCTGAGAATACTAATAGCAACAAAGCATGAGCAGCTTTTGCTAGTTTAAGATCGTGCGAGTCTCTATTGATGTAAACAGGGATTTGATGGATGCAATGATCTGTCTGCTCACCACAAGCAGCACATAAAATTTATTTTAAATTGTTTATCCTCTTAGATTTCATCTGAAATGTAAGATGGACTGTGACTGAACTGATGATAATATTAGAATATGACTTTGAGGCATACAATTAAGCTAACACACAGCTTCTTTTGTCACTATGTCTTTTCACTTTCTGTCAGTTTTCATCCCCACAGAATTTACTCAGAACAAAATGAAATTTTAAAAGAGAAAAATGAAGAGAAAAAAAAAATGATGCTCAGGGAAGACCTACTGCTTCAAATCAGGGATTAAGGGAGAATATAGCAGTTTTGGCTACAGAAGCAGCATTTAGGGCCCTAACATAACTGCTGATTTTCACACCGCATTCTATCGGTGTGTACATGTCTGGGATATGTAGTACCTCTCAGCTAGCGACTCTCCTACAGAGAAAAAGTGTTTTAAGATTCTCTCCTCTGTGGAGCCCTCCTCTCCAGAATTCACAAAATGTACTCCTATTTTCCAGACTCAGCATTTATTTCTCTTGTGTTTTGCTGCTGAAGAATAGTTCTGATGTTTTGACCTAGAAATGGCACCCCTGGAGTGAATCGCTGTAACAGTAACTAATGTGAAAAGTTGATTTGCACATTTTCCCGTGTCAAATGCTCATTTCATGGCATTA
This sequence comes from Sapajus apella, assembly GCF_009761245.1. NCBI lineage: Eukaryota > Metazoa > Chordata > Mammalia > Primates > Cebidae > Sapajus > Sapajus apella. The sequence goes on from NW_022436948.1 coordinate 37,308,832, forward strand.
TCACAACGCATTTCTTTCAGCATCAGAAGAATAAAGGATTGACATTTCTGGAGACTAAAAGGCTCAAATTGTTGAAAGGAAAGATAGGAAGCAGGAAATAAAACAATAAGTGTTTCTCATCAATACCTTCATATCTGTTCTATTAGCCCAACCTGGCACCAGCAGAATGGCATCATGCCTTTCTGACAAATGCCAAATATCAGGCACACATCATATCAGAGACAAAGCATGGAGCTTAATAATTTCATAAATCACGTTTTCCTCAGTGATAACAAAAGCAATTTGTTTGAACTGCAGCTATTCCTCATAAGTCCTTTTATAAGAGCAGCCCTATGAAATTTGTATTCCTCTAAACTCTTTTTTTTTTTTTCAGATGGTGTCTTGCTCTGTTGCCCAGGCTGGAGTACAGCCATCTTGGCTCACTGCAACCTCTTCTTCCCTGGTTCAAGCGATTGTCTTGCCTCAGCCTTCCCGGTAGCTGGGAATACAGGTGCGCACCACCACACCAGGCTAATTTTTTTTTTTTTTTTTTTTTTGTATTTTAGTAGAGACAGGGTTTTACCATGTTGGTCAAGCTGGTCGTAAACTCCTGACCTAATGATCCGTCCACCTTGGCCTCCCAAAGTGCTGAGATTACAGGTGTGAGCCACTGCGTCTGGCCTCTCTAAACTCTTTTAATCCAAACTATTTCCCTTCCTCTTTTGGTTCATCATTTCCTCAGTAACATGTATTTATCTGCACTCCTCTAGAATCAAGTGCTGTTTCAAGACCTTTTGTTCTTGCTTTAACATCCGAGCTGTTCTCTCCCAGGCTATATTCTGGATCTTGATTTCCAATACACCCAGTGGAAAATCCTCATTGCCAGCCATCTTCAACAAGCCAATCAAGCTAAGTCATTAAGGGCAAATAAGTCTAAATGTGTTGCTCCTTATTGGAACAAATATCCTACTTCAAATTAATTTATGGAAAAAAAAAAAGAAAAGAATGTACTACATGATGCCCCATAAATGTCACCAGTGTCTTTTCTCATGAAGCTCATTTGAAATAGCCCTCCCAAAAAGAGTATCTTCAAAAGGAGTCTATGGAATCAACACGCATCCCAAAAGGGTGAGGCCAAACCCCTAGTGGGCTTATATTGTAATATTTAAGGACTGATTAAAGAATTTCATCTTTGCTTCTGGGAACGTGTGTTATATTATATTAAAATAGCAGACATCTGCATAAGTTGAATTCTATTTCTAGTAAAAAAGCCAAATATCGGAAAATTTCCCTGCTAGAGTGAATAACACCAATTCAAACATCAGCTTTTACTAGGTTATATGTTCTTTTCCAAAACAACATTGTGTTTTTATCTAGTGACTGCTATTTTTATAGGGTAATGGTAAATATGCCATTATTTTGGACTGCAGGCTTATAGGTAGACCTTCGAAAGCCAAGCCATTTCTCAGTTAACTCTTTCTTAGTCACTTGTCTAGTGGTAGATGGTGGTACAGGATGAATATCTGCAACTTCTCTTTTTGACCTTTGTATGCTACACAAGAGATACTCCTTAAGCAGATATCACTGAAATAGAAGTCTGTCAATACAAAACTCAGTTTAGTGTTTTCCATAAAAATGTTATCCTTAGGCACTGCTGAAAATGATACCGGTATAGTTACAACCATAAGCATAATTACCTGCCATTTGCATAGTACTTTACGGTTTTCAGAGTTTACATATTTAATATCTTATTTGAAACAACAATCCCATGGCATTTATAGATTTTTTAAACTGCACAGATAAAGGTTCATTGGTTACCCGACTATGAATTTTATATAACTTATACATTGTAGAATATTCTTAACCTGAAAAATGTATCATTGGACTATAGTTTATAATTTTATTGCATTTCTTATAATCTCTAAGTTTCTGAAGAGGAATATGCATATTTAATATTTAATGAGAAAAACAAAGCTAAATCTAAAATTAGAAAATTTCTTACTCAAGTGCTCATTAGGCTGCACTATGCACTCCATGCCAAGATACTCCAACTCTTAATTAAAATGAACGATCCCCAGCATCTATTCACTACCCAAAGCTGCCAATATTGCCACTCTTTGATATCCATGCCAAAACGCTATCAATGACTGTGGATTTCAACATGTGGGCTCTTGAATTACCATAAAGTATTCATGAAGCTCCCACAGTGTTCAGCAGCACTGTTTTAGGCCCTACCGAGGGAAGTGTGCTTTTCATACTGGGAAGAGGTCATAAAAATCAGTGACCAACAGGTAATAATTATGTCCAGTTCTTATAAAATGAGTCTGTTGGAAGAATTGTCTTTCCAAATATAATAACAAATAACATATTTCATTAACAGAGCTTTATACATTTTCAAAAAAAAGTTTACATTTATGCTTTTCACATTTAACATAAATTTTGATGCTGAAAGTGAGGCAGTATTATAATAGCTTTATAAACGAGAACACAGGGAATTAGATTTGACCATCTAATTATGTCAACCACTAGGTAATGTCAGATAAAAGCTTTTTAAAAATCAAGTATTAACGCAAAAATTCACGTTTTCAAAAGGATTTTGGACATGCACAGTTTTTGACTGTGTCTAGTGCTGACTTGAGGCAATTCCTCCACTAACACACTAATAGATAGATTTTGTAATTGAGGAATATAAAACCACAAATATAAGCTAGTAATATATAAATATAAATGTCAGACATGACCGGTAACAAAATTAGAAAAATTGTAGATGTTGCTCATTGTTATTTTCTGTCTCACTCCCGTAGAAACATGCACTGGGTGATAATGATGTTTTGAGTGTATATGCCAAGAAGTAAATTTGGCAATTCACCTCATGATGGGTTCTGTTAAAGAAACAAAAGTACTGATGGAGAAACAACTTCAGCGTAGATTAATCTAATTTCCCTGGATCATTTATGCATTCTTAAAAGTTCCTGTAATTTAAGGATTGGTCTCTACCCCAACACATGTTTTAAATCAATTGTCAGGGTCTTTTTAAGCACGTATTAAGTGGAAGTTTTTTTGTAAGTTATTTTGATAACAACACAATGGGGAAAAATAATCCTCTTCCCATTTCCTGCCAACTAGGGAACAGTCACATGATCTATGAACTGCCATTCATTTGGAGATTATTCATAGCAGCAGTGGCAGTGAGATGGATGAGAATTTGGGAGTTATTGAATCCAGCGACATAGTAACAAATGTCAAGTATCTGTGGAGGTCCTGCTGGTGGAAGCACACTAATGAAAACCATATCATGGTAGAATTTGGTTGATGTTTGCTCCCTGGCCTTTATCAGAGTATGTTATCCCAAACAAATTGTCGATTCTAACTTTTTTTTTTTTCGTACAAAGAAATTACCTTCAGTGGTTTGTTTATACTTTGCAATTAGGATTTCAGACAAATTCAGGACTAGATGATTAAAAACAGGCAGTGCGTGTGTGTGTGTGTGTGTGTGTGTGTGTGTGTGTGTGTGTGTGAGAGAGAGAGAGAGAGAGAGAGAGAGAGAGAGAATGTTTATAGCCTATGAGCACACACAGTGCATTGTGAGAAATTCGCTTTTATTAATGCATTCTTCAATTGTAAAATATGTCTTCAGTGTGTTTTATCAATGATCTTTTAGTTGAAACAAACAGAAAACAATTCAAGTTAGCTGATTTCAAAAAGACTCACAAAACAAAAGGGTTACTTTTGCATAGAAGAGACACATATTCCTCTGTAAAGGGATAAAAGAAAGTAAGAATGTGGGGCAGATGTGGCTATATTTAAAAGGAAGAGGCAGATAGCTAAGGGTCTTGATGCTGCTCTGTTCCTTTATCTCACAGGGAATTCTTGATCGATAAGACAGAGCAGTTGAGCTCTGGGTCTCTGCTTCTCTGCTTTGAATGTTAGAGATATAAAACGTGAAAAATGTCAAAAGATCCCACTTTTACAGGAATAATGAAAAGTGTGACCTTGCTATTGTAGATAGTAACATGACAAGCTTGATTATCTCCCTCTTTCTCCTGATTCATCAGTTTCTGTCTCTTGTTCCTGAACCATTCCCACCAGACCAGAAACATGTTCTACTATTATCTCCTTAAAAACCTATTTTTCCCATATGCTCTTCTAGCTACTACAATTTTTCTTTGTTTTAAACAAAAGTTGTCCAAATAGTTCTCCGTCTTTGCTGTTGGCACTTTTTTAGTTCCCTTTCACTCTAATCTGGATTTCTTCCAGACCCTTCTCCTGATTTAATCTTGTCAAACCACAAATGACTGTCGTGTTGTGATATCTGATGGTCACTGCTGAATCTTTGTCTCTGTCAATCCAACAGCAGCATGATGCAGTGATCCCTTGTACACTCATGAATCATTGTCTTCACTTTGCTTTCATGAGATCACATGCAACTGGTGTTTCTCTGCCTCACTGCCCGTCCCTATTCATTTCTATCTGAATCCTCCAAATCTACCTAAACTCTAAATGAATTATCTTGCAACTTTTGTATTAGCTATACTCACTCCGTAAGTAACATTTAGTCACAGGGCTTTGAATAATACATCTGTAGACTAACTCTCAAATATGTGCTGATAAAAACAGCCACTTTCCTACCTACAGACTTAGTCCAAATGTCCACTCAAAATGTCCCTTTTGATATATAATAGGTAAATCATTTTTGATTTATAGATATATATATATATAACTGGTAAGTCAAGCTTAACTAAATTTGAACCACCCTCAAATCTCTTCTAAAACCTTGTAAATTTCAATCAAAGTTAGTCAAGCCAATACTAGAGTTGTTTATGACTTTCTCTCTCTTGCTCACACTCAAAATTCAATCTATTATCAAAATCCTCCCACCAAAGCTCAAAATACATCCCAAATTCAACCACTGCTCATCATCTCCAGACTTATGCAAGGAATTGTTATGTCTTTCTCATGCTACTGCTTAACTGATCTCCCTGGTTCCACCGGTGCCTCTTTACAGATTATTTCCTACACATTTGTCACAATGCTCTATCATAGGCCATAATATTCTTTCATCTGTTTAAATAGCTCTGGCAGTTTCCCACACAGCTCAAAGCACCCAGAACTCCTAGCATAGCATACAGGATCCCATAGATTTAAATGTGTCCCTGCACCCACTCCCCCCACCATCACTATCAATCAGTCCCCATCTCTGACCGCTATTCCATATCTCACACTGCTGGTCTCAAGAGCTTCCTTACTGTTCCCCATCCTGTTTAGGGACGTTTGCTATTGCTATTACTTTTGTTTGACTTCATCACCCAGAGACCTCATGACTTATTTTTTTACTAGCTTCATGTCTTTGCTTAAATGTTACTTTATCAGAGATTTTCTGAAAACTCTGTAAAACAGCATACTCACCCAATGTCTGTTTATCCTATTTTTCATGATTTATTGTATATGATCTGATACCACCTGAAATAATTTGTGTATGATATGTCTCATCCTCCAAAGTAAGCTTGTCCAACCTGTGGCCCAGGACAGCTATCAATGTGGCCCAACACAAATTCATCAAGTTCCTTAAAATGTTATGAGATATTTTTGCAATTTTTATTTTTATTAGCTCATCAGCTATTGTTAGTGCTGGTATATTTTATTCGTGGGCCAAGACAATTCTTCTTCCAATGTGGTCCAGGGCAGCCAAGAGATTGGACCCCCCTGTTCGCCCCGCTTAAAAGTGAAAGCTGCATAAGGAAGGCAATATGCATTTTTTTTTAACAGCAGTTTCTCCAATGCCTACAATGGTTCCTTTGTGCTTTGCAACATACTGATAACACAGTAACATCATACACCAGCAATTAATTTTCATTCCCACCAATAGGAGGTTTCTCTTTTCTCTAAATCTTTGCCAGCATTTGTTATTCATCCTTGTTTAGAAGCTCGTAAAAGAATGAAGGATTATGTTTATTTGGACTCTATACAACAAGCGATTTCAATGAAGTTTGAGCTATGAGTGCGGAAACTACAAAAATCAGAGGATACCATTTTACAAATGGGACAAAGATGGTTTATCTAGAATGTGACTTTTCTATAATTTTGAAATTATTTAGTGTATCATAATAAAGTAGACTCTTTATCAATGAATAATGTAATTATTTCTAGCTTCTTGGTATTAAACTTTGCTGTAATGAACATCTGGAAATACAGTCTCATGAGCCTCTCAATTTTTTATGCTATAAATTCTAGGAAGTAGAACTATTAGTTAAAGTATTTGAAATTTTTAAAGTTCTGGACAAATAGCTTCAAATGTCTACTCAGAAACACATAAAAATTTCTTCTTTTAGCAATAGTATATGAAAATTCAAGTTTCAGCCTCCTATGGACAAACCTAGGTATTATAAAATAAATGCAAAAATGAAACCAAAACAGAAATATTTTACTAGTAAAAGAGGGGTCAATCTGTTTTCTGGTTTTCATTATTAATTCTATTTTGCATTATATTGGATATCTTTTTACTGGAGATGTTACATATTTTGTGATTTGTCTTCATTTTGGTTCATTTTATTATAAATTCATTTTTATTCTTATATTATCCTCCCTATCTTTTTGTTTTAAAGATATTATTACATTCTTGTCTAATTTGTCTTTAAATTTTGTTTATGATGTTGACATATATGTGATTAAATATGTCTGTATTCTTTTTTTGTTTATTTCTTTTTCCCATTTAATAATTAGTAGTCCTTTTCCATTCTGAAATTATTGTGTCTGTGCTTTCTTGAAGCTTTCTTCTTCATGATTTAATTTTTATTTCATATAAGAATTTTTCTGGAGTTTTCTTAGTCCATTTGTGCCACTATAACAGAATACCTAATACAGGGTAATTTATAAAGGAGAGAAATTAATTTTCTTATTATTCTGGAGGCGGTGAAGTCCAAGATCAAAGTGCTGCATCTAGTGAGGACCTTCTTGCTGCATCCTCACAAGGCATGCAGCAGAAGGGCAAGTTCCCAAATACTGCATGCTTATTTTACAAAGTTTTTCATCCCATTTATGGGGGAGAGGCCCTCATGTCATAATTATCTCTTAAAGGCCTCACTTCTTAATACTGTCAAATCAACCACACCTTAATTTTGAAGTGAACGTATACTAACCACAGCAGGAATACATTGCAAAATGAGTTTCTTACTTTATTTTTCTTCAAAAGATTAATAAATTGCTAGGAAACCATTTGTGGGATAATCCCTCATTTTCCCCCTTTTTGTAACATCTCCAGAACATCAGTTCTATTTTACTGAACTCTTTATATGTACTCACTAGTATACTACAATTTCAATACTCTTGCCTTGCAAGCAGTTAGGAGCTATGACTATCTTTCTTACTATTACAGTTTTAGAACCCAGAAGGCACTCAATAAATGTTTTTAAATTATGAATGAGGTGGGAGTTACTGTTATGAGAAACTGAGAAATTGAAGAATTTATCTGTGGAATGACTGTATTCCAAGTCAGAGCTTTTGCCTAGATAACTGTTTGGCCACCAAGTTCAGACTTCTTAAATTTTCAGCAATGACCTCAACCAGGAAAATGACATACCAGATAAGAAATATTTGTTTTTAAGAAGCTTGAGTTAATACTAGGGAAAGAAAGTTTTCTTCAAGAGAAGGATGTTGCAGTCTTCACCACCTGCTGGTAATCTACACTGCTTGGGAAACATGGCAAAGTCAATGTGATGTTTCTTTTAGAATAGCAGATAGGCAATAATGCTGTCCTCTCATATTGTGGTGCACACTTCTCCGCCTCAGAATACAGTGATGTGTTGAATAACTCCTGAACACAGTCATTACAGGCTTTGTTGGACCTCAGTGTGAAATCCTATACTCCATAGGTTGAAGTTTAGGTCTGGGAGCAGAAAAGTTAAAGGATATGGAGCTGGTGTCACTGAATCCAGTCTATCCCACCAAATTAAATCTCCAATGTCTAATACAAGCCTGTTTCCTGGTTATTTGGTCTCATTTACCATATGAACCTGGCAAAATACTGTTCCTAGGTTAGTTCGTTTTCCTCCCCCGAACCCTCCTTGCTGTCCTTTATTACACTACTTATGCTAGTATACAATGATGTCCCTCTGTGCATTCTCCTCGGCTTTAACTCCTAAAGATTAGAGACTGTGTCTAGCATAAGACGTTACGTAGAAAATATTTTAGCAAATGTTTATTGAACTACATTAGTCCTGTCATCTAATATTGGAACAGCCAAAAAGACAATTGTTTAAATGAAGGTTCCAGTGAGTTACATCTGAATCAATGAATAATAGACTCTCAGAGTTGAAAAAAGTCCTCTTACAATACTTGAAATTTCATTCCGGTATCCTTGTTTCTAATAGTGATTCAAACTCTATTTGACCATATAATGATGAGAAGCTTTTGACCTCTGGAATAGCTTACTTCAATACCGGTAAGGTCAGAGTTTAAAATTTCCAACTTTAGGTTCCCAAAAACTCATACTTCTTTAGCTCCTACTCAGAGCAAGTCTGTTAATTCTTCCTTCAAATGACAACTATTTAAACATGTCAAGACAGTTCATGTTTCTTACATCTTTTGTTCTTCAGAAAAAACATTCCCAGTCTTTCAATGTCTTATTAGCATAGAGTTTTGAATTTTTTCTCCATTCTTCAGAGGAAACCTGAGCCTGAGCACTACAGAATCAGGCAGGAATATTACCACCACCCTCAACCTTGTACTTCATTCTCTATTATATTTTAACCAAATCACACAACTCATACCTTGGTCACTATGAGATGGCTTTAGCACGTTGTGAACTAAACCTTCTAAGTCTTTTGCATATAATAGGATTCTAAAGTGAGCCTGTCCACCTTTAGCTAGAGGCCAGGCAATTAGCCTTTTTTAGACTAAAGTGAAGAGTTGGTTTATCACAATTAAGCTTTACCTGGTTCGATCTGTACATTGTTCCACCATGCTAAGACCTCTAGGAATCCTGGTCTGTCATCCATTATGATTGCATCTCTTCCCTGATTTGTATCACCTCCGAATTGGAAGGCCATTAGTAGTGTGGGCGAGAAAGGGAAAATCAACTCAGCACTTTGCCTTTGTGTCTTAGAAAAAAACAACAACAACACTGTTTTAAATAACCTCTCCCATCAATCTAATTGTATGTGATATGGCTAAAGGAGTACTACTTAGCAAAGCATACCCAGGTGCAAAGGAATACTAGCCAGTCCTTCTACAATATGTTTTGACAAAAAGAGTTATTTCCCGTTTGGACAAGCAAAATTATTACATTTCTCAGTTTCTATGTGTTTACCTGATACCTTGAAGCTGATTTCTGACCAATGAGGTACTGGAGAAGATAATTTGTGCCAATTTCATGCTGCCCTAGATGATGTCTCTCACATTCTCCCATATGTTCTCCCTGTTCACACAGCTTGCTGGACATAAAGGGCTAAGGTATGAAGAGTCAGGTGAGGGAAAGAGCCCAGATTTTGAGGTTACTGCCTGGAACAATGTAGGCCAAAATGCATTTGATCAAGGAAATCTGAAATGGTTTTGCTTGAACTGAAAACAAATCTCTAGGATTATAGTACATATATGGGATTTGTTCATTCCAGCAAGAAAACTCTCACGAACGCAATTAGTATAAACTTAATGTTAAGGAAAGATTATTCTGACACTTGTTAAAAACAATAAAGATTTTATTCAATCTTATTGCAATGGGAGTTGCAATAAGGAAGAATGATAGGGCTCAACTGTGAATACAACAATGACAAGTGGGGATTTATAGCCAAGGAGCAGGGTGAGGGGGACAGTGGGTGAAAAATCACCAAGAGGAGATAAGAAAGGTAAGGGGATCCTTACGAAACTCACCTAATAGCATTCCTGCTAAAAGCAAGCCAAGACTTATACATCAAAGGTAGAGGATGAGGAACTTGATCAGACACCAAGAGCAGGGGGTTGATCTAGCAGGACTCTCTGCTGAAACTGGGCTGAGGAGGTCAAAGACATGATGGGTCAAAGTAAAGGCCTGGTTGAAAAGAGGGCTTCAAAGAGCCAAACTGAAATTTGATCAAGAAAGGACTTTGTCATTAGCAGTGAGTAATGCCAGTCAACACTAGAACTTGTGATTGGTATTATAAACTTTCTGGCTTAAATAATAGGTAATGTGAAGGAGTGGACTTGTCTTTGAACACTTTTGTCAAATCTCCCATTCTCTCACCCACTCCTAATAATCTCTCTTCAATTTAAATAAATAAATGGAAAACTAAAAAGGCTTGTCTAAGTAGTATCTTTATTTGTGTAAAAGCAGACATCAATTTAGGGGCTTTTAAAATGAAAAATATCTAAAATGTGATAATATGAAAATAGACAAAATAATCTAATCTGGAGTTTTAATAGGTGATATTTTAATATCTGCACAAATTGCTTTTTAAGTTTTGATTTCTTTCCCTGTTGGCTTATCACAGACTTGTTCTGCTTTACAAGACTCAATATGAGACAAGTTAGCATAACTAAACTTTAGTAAAAACATGTTACATATGTGAGGTGTCCTAATAAAGTCACATTTTGTTTTACATTTCATTAGAATCAAGAAAATAGAAAGAAAAGTGAATAAAGGCACAGGATAAACAATACAGCTTTCACATTTTGCTTATGGGAGCATGGTATTTATAACTATTAGAAAATTACTGCCAAAATGCTTTTTGATTCCTTTCAAATCTACTGGTTTGCTACAAGAGTACATAATGTATGAAATCAAGATATCATAAGGAATACCATAAAAGATGTCATGGTTTATGAATAGAGACGGGGACGCCAATGAACAAATATCAGAATTTAAGCTTCTAAAAAGTAAAAATAGAAAGAAAGGGTGGAATGAGATAGAATGGTGTCTCACTTGTATCCTCTTAGACACAAATCTACGAGGAAGTATACTAAAAGTATCTGTCCCTGTAGTGAAGACTTGTCAATTTTGAAAACTTAACTAGATAGTGTCAAAAAAATATAAATAAATAAAGTTACCTTTTTCACACATGGCTGAAAAGAGAGAAACATCCCAATAAATGTTTCATTAGGAGATATCGTCATTGTGAGTACATAATAGTCTACCTACATAAACCTAGACAACACGGCGTATTACACACTTAGGCTATATGATAGAATTGATTGCTCCCAGGCTACAAACCTGTACAACATGTTATTGTACTAAAAACTGGAGGCAATTGTAACGCAGTGGTAAGTATTTGTGTATCTAAACATGTTTAAGCACAGAAAAGGTACAGTAAAAATATGGCATTATAATCTTTTGAAATCATCGTCATATATATGATCTGCCATTGACCAAAGCCTCATTTTGCAGTGCATGGCTCTGTATTGTAAATAGATATTTTCCCTAGTTAATTTTGAATGCAATGGCACGATCTCGGCTCACCGCAACCTCCTCCTCCTGGGTTCAGGCAATTCTCCTGCCTCAGCCTCCTTAGTAGCTGGGATTACAGGCACGTGCCACCATGCCCAGCTAATTTTTTGTATTTTTTTAGTAGAGTCGGGGTTTCACCATGTTGACCAGGATGGTCTCGATCTCTTGACCTCATGATCCACCCACCTCGGCCTCCCAAAGTGCTGGGATTATAGGCTTGAGCCACCTCGCCCGGCCAATTTTGAATGATTTAATACGCAATCAATATTTGTATTAGTAAAATATTATATTGAGAAAGGCTCCAACATTCATCATTTTCTATATATGTCATGTGATATCAGCATTATAATAAAACAATGAAGAAGCGAAAGAACAAAGTGAGAGTTGGAAGAAAAGTTATTGCACAAAAATTTTTAAGTAACAGAAGTGTTAGAGGAAAAAGTAGTTATATATCATTTACATTTGAAAATGCACTACAACTGAATCAGAATCATGTTTTCTACCTGGAGATGGAATTCCAGTGTTAGAGCGGTAACAGATAAAGACAGAGACTAAATAATTCTCTTTTGCCCTCACATAGGCCAGTGATGCAGAAGGACAAAGTTGGAGCATTAGTGACGAGACTGAAAAGAAATTACATATTTGTTGTGTAGCTTTTATTTTCCCCAACAGGAGAGACTGATATTGCAAATGATTTGATTTTCTCAGAGGTCAAAAGCAGAAAGTAGTAGTTCAGATTGAAGAAACAAGTAATGCTGGACAGAGTTACAGTGTTAATAGTAAACGTTATAATGATTTTATAATTTTGCCAATTTAACTTAGTTTCAGCAATTTTCAAACCATCAAAACTCACGCATAATAGAATTACATACATCACTAAGCAAGTGCACATTCCCAATATTGACACGAAACCCTAGAAACTGGGGCTCACTTCTAGATAAATGCTACATAAATTTCATTGAATTTTTTCTTGATTTTCCAGCCAAGTAAAAAGTAAAAATGACAGTGAATTAGGCATCACAGATACAAAAAAATCGTTAGAATAATTCTGCAACCTAATACAATTTCTTGTGACTCTACATGGTGTGAATAAACTAAATAAACTACATGGTGTGAATAAACCAAATAAACAGCATTTTTAACATTGAATTATCAATCTAACGTGACTGTTTTAAATAACAAGACCTGTGTTTCACATGACGGTGAAGTACCACAAATGGAGACAGCTCCACAATTGCATTCCACTATTTGAGTTCTGAACAAGTATTAAAGTCGTTGCTGACGGTTTCATTTCGGCCAACAATACTTGTTACCGGCTCTCTTTTTGTATACTAAGACTTCAGAAGATCATTACATCATTTTTGCCACTTTTCAAGACATCAGTAACATATTTATGTTAATTTAATGTTAAAATAAATTCTCATTCTGTACAATAATTTCTATCACTACCGCCCATTAAAGATGTTTTTTGTTTGACTCCATTTTAGTATTTATTTGCTTTACAAACTGCATACTTGATTAAGTTTTGTAAGAAAATAACACCTCCCATATGACACAAACCTCTGTAAAAATATAGGACAATACCACAAAGATGATTTAACAAAAACCGTGGTACTGTATTCTTCTATGGGATTTCATCTACATACTAAATCAATTTACTCTACACTATAGAATACTTGGCTATGGGTATGGTTTTGTCTTTTAAGAATTTTGAAGACAGGCATCAACTTGACCAGTGCTCACTGGTGCTAGCTTTCTTTCACTCTTTCTACATACAGATGTAGGATACAGAAATACTCAAATATGTCATGCAAATATGCATACTTCAGGCCCAGCATGGTAGTTCAACCTTTAGTCCCAGTACTTTGGGAGGCCAAGGTGGGTGGATCACATGATTTCAGGAGTTTGAGACCAGCTTGGACAACATGGTGAAATCTCATCTCTACTAAAAATATGAAAATTACCTGGGCGTGGTGGTGGGCACTGGTAATCCCAGCTACTGGGTAGGCTGAGGCAGAAGAATTGCTTGAGCCTGGGAGGTGGAGGTTGCAGGGAGCTGAGAATGTGCCACTGCACTCCAGCCTGGGTGATAGACACTCCATCAAAAGAAAAAAATGGAACTTCACATTTCTAATAAACTTTTACTAAGTCATCTATAATAAACCTTTTAAATTTAAATATAATAGGTCTTATGTCAGAATAAATCTTAGACTAGGTAAAGTTGGAAATAGTATATTCCATTTCAACATCTATCTCTTCAATTTATATAGTTTTGATTATCTAAAATAATTTACTGATTGCAAAAGACTATGGAAAAGGGGTTGGATATTTTCTTACCTTTGGCCTTAACCAATTTAAAAAAAAGGAAATCTTTACTATTTTTTTCAGCCTGACAAGGTTTAATTTCTCAAATAGCTCCCATAATTGATGTAAGTACAATATTGTGCCCAAGTAGGAGAAGAAACTAAAACTGAACCAGATTTAGACAATGTAGGCTAGGCATTACCAAGAAGTTACACCTGAGACTGATTCTATGCCTCTGTTTCCTTATCTATAAAATGTCAATAACAAAATAACCTGCATCAGAGAGAATTAATTAAGGATTAATAGATTAAAGTGCTTATATTACCTGGCATAAATTAAGCGTGCTAAAGATGTTTTTGCTCATTATTTTCTATTTGCTTATTCAAACTTTGAACTTTTAAGTTCAAATCTGTTGCTGAACTCAATTTCTCATTATTTAAAATGTTTCCATTCTTTTGTACGTGTAACATGTCTTCTTGCCTCAATTAATGATCTAAAAATTAAAACAGAAAAGAGTTTAAGATATACTAAATTACGTGAAAGTTTCTTCAAGTTCCAATTAAAGCAGCAAAGACAGTTGGTATAGCACATATTGTTTTTTTAAAAGAATGAATACGTGTTTGTGTAGTGAAAAAGACAGAAAGGCCATTGAGGGTAGAAAAGAAAGTCATAGACTGATATTTTGTGCTTAAGAACATAAAAATGTGATATCTCAGAAGGTAGAAGGCTACATTGTAAACACAGATAAATATATTACTTGTGGGGCATGCAAAGCAGTTAAGCTTCATTATATAAACAAGCTAAAGTACAATTATAAAAACAGAAATTGTGTCAAGCATTTAACAGGTACCAATTGTAGAAGCAAGTGCTTATGCTATTAAACACTTAAAACAATCTTATGAGCTAAATGCAGTTGTTAGTCACCTCTCACTAAACGGTAAAACTGAGGTTTAGACAAACTAATTCATTTGCTTCTGCTGGCAAAGCCCTCATTTGTACATAGGCAAGCAGAATCCAGACCTTTTCTTCTTAAACACGGCAATACTCTACAATTTTAATAAATCATATTTTATATTATAATGTAAAATACAAATAGTTCAAAGATGCTGACTTATTGTGATTACTTAGTAATATTTAATTGTGAAAATCAAATTTAGCTTGGAATCTACTTAGCATAAATTTATCTTTAAAGTACTGAAAATGTCTCATGAAATATATTTTCTACATCATAACTTTGTTGCTGACCTTCCATAGCAATTTTCTGTTACCTTTTATGGTCCTATTTTTTTATACGTAATTCAAATACAATAGTTAGATAGTCTGATAGTTTCTACTCCAAGTTGTAATTTATTTTATATTTTAACTAGAATTA
Organism: Sapajus apella; assembly: GCF_009761245.1. NCBI lineage: Eukaryota > Metazoa > Chordata > Mammalia > Primates > Cebidae > Sapajus > Sapajus apella. Next base: position 37,323,900 of record NW_022436948.1, read on the forward strand.
AGTATTTCTTTATCAGCTTCTATGTCAATACTTTTTAAGAATGATACATATTTTTGATGGGCAATTTTGCAGTGACTATCAAAACCGAATTACATATATTATATACAATTATATAATACATAACTGATTCTCTGACTTTTTTAATTTCAGCTTTTATTTTAGATAGAGAGGGTGTATGTGCCTCACACAATATTCCCAGATTTTTTACCTGGGAATATTGTATGATGCTGAGATTTAGACACTGTTACCCAAGTAGTGAGTGTAGTACCTAACAGGATATTTGTAACCCATTTCCCCCTCCTTCCACACTCCAGCATTACAAAGCGTCTACTGTTTCCATACTTATGTCCTTGTGTGCTCAATGTTTAGTTCCCACTTATAAGTCACAACATGCTATATTTAGTTTTATGTTCCAGCATTAATTTGCATAGGATTGTGACCTCACATTCTGCCCATGTTGCTGCAAAGGATATGATTTTATTCTTTTTACGGCTGCATGGTATTTCATTGTGTGTATAGCACATTTTCTTTATCTTGTCTACCACTGATGAGCACCTGGGTTGATTCCATGTCTTTGCTATTGTGAATAGTACAGTAATGAGCATACAAGCGCATGTGTCTTTAAGAATATAAATCAATCTACCGAAAGGACATATGCATTCATATGTTCATCACTGCACTATTCACAATAGCAAAGATATGGAATTATTCCTAGGTATTTATGCATAAAAATTTTTCCAAATGATATATTGATTTTGGTTTGGTCAACTCAAATTTATGCCTAATATTAAATGATGACGATTTACCTGTTGTCTAGCCTTTACAGTGCTAGACTCCATGGCCTAAAACAAATACACACAGAAGCCTTTGGGGTCAGACTCAGCTGAATTCAAATCTAAGATCTGACATTTATTCTATCTGGCTATGACTATGATTTCAGAAAATTATTAAATTTATTTAAAAGCTGGGTATGCTTTCTTGTTTTTACATTGCAAATAATAATACATAGCTCATATGTTTCCAGTGAGGATTATAAGATGTAATATTAAAATGCTGAATGCATTGCTGGATATAGCAGTGTTTCAGAAAATAGTGTTGTCAATGTGATTCCTATGGTTATTGTTGCTGCTGTTATCACTAAGATGTGGTCAGCCTAGCCCTCTCCCAATATCACCTATTCTAGTTCCCTTGATCACTGATGTTTATTTACTTCCACATTTTCTGTTAATGTGAATAATTAAAAAAAAAAGTCATTCTCTCTTTAAGCACTCTCACCGGGGAATATCTATTCACTAGCGGTTAATTGACCACGGGGTATATGTAATACCCAAACTCCTCCTGGGGGCGATGCTCTTGAGCAGGACCTCTTGGTCCTGCTCCTGCCGTGTAAGACACCTGCTCTACTTTGTCTTCCACAGAGAGTAAACGTTCCCTGAGGCCTTCCATAAGCAGATGCTGCCATGATTCCTGTGCAGCCTGCATAACTGTGAGCCAAATAAACTCTTTTCTTTATAAATTGCTATAAATAGGTTCAGGTATTTCTTTATAGCAGTGCAAGAACTAATATACTTACACACACACACACACACACACACACACACATCCTTACATAAAATATAAACTTTCTAAAACCCCAAGTTATTTTTTATTTTCATTTTACCTTATTCAAATTCCATTTTCCTTCTTTGACTCAACATAGTCCCACTCATTCACCTTCTGTCATATTTCTAGTTAATTATATATATCATTACTGCAAGTATCTTAATCCTGCAAAATAAACTCTCACAACTACTCTCACCGAATTTGAGAGACAGTGAATTCTTCAAATGTCAGTCATCAGTTCTGTATTTAAAACATCTCACCTGATAATCACTAAAATTTCAATTCTTACTTTGGTTTAACTTCATTTATGATAACATAGAACATTATTGATAAGTAAAGAGTAATGCTACACTTTATATTCAAATGTGCCAATGTCTCCCTATATCAATAGAACCCTCAGAAGTGAACCCCTAATTTTAAGCAGGAATTCAACCAATACAGTAATGCACAGGGGTTAGGCTTCCTGTGTCACTAGCAAGAGAGCCAGCTGACGTCCTCTAGGGTGGCATTCGTTAGTTTAACAAATTTGCTGTGGTCAAAGTTCTGCCCTTCAGTACTGCAGATACATAAACCTGATTTTGTCAGCACACACAGAGAATGTCCATCTCTCAGGACCAGCTATTGACCAAGCTCACGTGACTGATGTACAAAAGCAGAAAGTCAATTGTTCTGTGGCTAAAGTGCAATGGGTTCTTAACCCTCCTTTTGGCTACTACTCTCTGTTGTTTGTTTTCCACTTATAATCAAATGATTTCTGCTTACTACAAGTGCGCGTGCAATTTGTTCCACCCTACAGTCTGCTGGCTGTTCATAGAGTGGATAATGGAACCAAAGTATCCACAAACTTTGTTGCCCACCTCCTTTTAGAATGTTTTCAGGGTTTATGAGCAGAACTTCTCTGAGGTTTTTTTTCATATGCCCAATTCTTTTTGAATAGAAAAACAGGAAACCAGCCCTCTAAATGTAAAAAAGTTCATACAAATAAAATAAAATTTAAAGAGGAAATGGAAGTAAGCAGAGTATTGCTTAGAATTTCCCAAACCCTGAAAATTTAATGACCATCTAAATTTTTGTTGGCTCTACCCTCTGCACTGATCACATGACCTCTGCTTTCTTGTGTCATCGAACAAAACATTTCCAAAAACTGCCTTGCAACATTTGTGAACCTGACCCCAAATGCACTTTTTAGAGAGCTCATCGACCATCAGTTGCTCTGATAAGAGTCAACAGATCACATTTAATAACAGATATTTATCCTATGAGCCATGGTAGCCAAACCTAATTTCCCATGATACCTGCAAAAACAAAGAAGTTGACTAGAAAATGCCTGTACAGTACTGGAACTATTCACACAAGCTTTTCTAGGGACAGACCTATGATAAAACATTAGTTAATGGAAAATAAAAACAGTTGACGGCTCTGATACCAACTCAGAGACTAAAAGTGACCCAGTAAATACCAGTGAATTCATACCAGTGAATTCTTCACGTTACGTAAGAATATTCACCAGCAAAGATTTCAAGTAATTCATATTTTTTAAAAGTCTTTTTCACTCAAAGACCATCCTTGGAATCTCTTACAGGTGGCAAGATCATGTTTCCAAGTTACTCATGTAACTCTCAGATTTTTCCTGTGATCCTGACAGAAGTGTTAATTATGGCCAGTTCTCTCAAAACCATCCCAGTTTCAAAAGGTGAACAACATAGTTTGTTACATATAGGACCAACCTAGAACCAATGGCTGAGGACTAAATTCCTTATTTAGAATCTACTTCTGCTCAAGATGCCATCCTTTTTTAGAAACAAAACAAAATCCTACCAACAGAGCTGTATTATCAGTAAGTTTTATCTCTCACCTAGAAGGTACAATCATTTCATGACTGCCCAACTTGAGTCCTTTTTTTTTTTTTTTTTTGGTGAGACGGAGTCCTGCTCTGTCCCCAGGCTGGAGCACAGGGTGCAATCTCCGCTCACTGCAACCTCCGCCTCCCGGGTTCAAGCGATTCTTCCGCCTCAGCCTCCCAAATAGCTGGGACCACAGGCGCGTGCCAAACGCCCGGCTAATTTTTATATTTTAAGTAGAGACGGGGTTTCACCATGTTGACCAGGATGGTCTCGATCTTTTGACCTCATGTTTCACCCGCCTCAGCCTTTCAAAGTGCTGGGATTACAGGCGTGAGCCACCGCGCTCAGCGAGTCCTCATTTTACGGAGTTCCATTTAGCTTAGGGTAATGTACAAGACTTAAAAATGCCAGAAAATCCTTGAAATGTCAATTCCAGGTCAGTTTTTCCAGATTTTATACAACTTTCACTTTTGCACACTGGACTTCTGCCATTATGGCCTTCTGCTAATCTCTTTTAAGCTATGCCCACTCTTGTCACACGGTCTTTGTACATAGTGAAATGATGGCTGTTTCCTCCTCACTTACAACTAGTAATTCTATGCATTTTTCAGAAGCCCTCCTCGACTCCACTGAATTAATATTCATATCTAGTACTATTCATCTCTACTGTAAGAAGTACAGTCATCTCTATTGACACTTTTTGCATATGGTTATGACTCCTGAATATACTTTTGTCATCTTCACTAAACTGAAAATTTCATGAAAACAAAACCTGGCAAGTTTTTGGAGACTATAAGCCCCCAGGATCTATTCCTATGCCAGACATACATAATTACTTTAATAATATTTGATGAAGGAACAACAAAAAGTAGAATATAATGCAATGAACTGGAGCACATTTATACAACCGATTACAAATTAGCTTTCTACTTTCTATTTGCTTAATTTTACCCTACTCCTAAAGCACTGAAGCAGTGAGAAGAAAAAAGGAGGAAAAATAATGTATAACATACTAGGATACATACTGGGGATACTACCACTCTGTGACAAGAAAACCATATGCTATCTTCTTGACGTTTGTCATTCCATCTCAATAAGTAAGAGAAAGAAAAAGCAAATGTTGAATTAGAAGACTGCGTGACAGACTGAATATTCTTTATGTCTTGCAGGCCTGTCCCATTTATTCTAAGACCCTTAAATCAAGGATCAGAAGAGGGAAGGTTATACTGATCTTTGAGAATTGACATAATTTTTTTTCTTTTTTTTATTATTATACTTTAAGTTCTGGGATACATGTGTAGAATGCGCAGGTTTGTTACATAGGTATACACATGTCATGGTGGTTTGATGCACGTATCAACTCATCATCTACATTAGGTATTTCTTCTAATGCTATCCCTCCCCTAGCCTCCATCCCCTGACAGGCCCTGCTGTGTGATGTTCTCATTGTTCAAGAGTGAGAATATGCGGTGTTTGGTTTTCTGTTCTGGTGTTAGTTTGCTGAGAATGATGGTTTCCAGCTTCGTCCATGTCCCTGCAAAATATATGAACTCATCCTTTTTTTTTGGCTGCATAGTATTCCATGGTGTATATGTGCCACATTTTCTTTTTCCAGCCTATCATTGATGGGCATTTGGGTTGGTTCCAAGTCTTTGCTGTTGAGAATAGTGCTGCAATAAACATACTTGTGCATTATAAATCATTCTACTATAGTTGACACCATTTTAAAAATAGAAGCCCATAGACCTATCCACTTCTTTCACAATTCCCATCTCTGTGTTTGTACTTTGGTTTAAAGTAACTTACCAACAGTAATTTGCTCTTTACAAAGAGCTATCTACTATTGCCTATTAATTTTATAAAAAATGTTTTTAAAAGATTTATACAAGGAGTTAGCATAATGACTTATCACAAATAATTTATTTGCATTTCTTAAAGGTACACGTATATATTTATGTATATTGCCCAAGTTGTAGAAGAAAGTTAAACACACTTCAGGTATTTAGCCCCATCTAGGTATTCAAAGCCTAGCACCTAATCAGGACTTCTCACACAGTACATTGTAGTATCTATTTTTTATTTTATTTTGTTTTACTTTTTGAGACGGAGTTTTGCTCTTGTTACCCAGGCTGGAATGCAATGGTGCGATCTTGGCTCACCACAACTTCCGCCTCCTGGGTTCAAGCAATTCTCCTGCCTCAGTCTCCCGAGTAGCTGGGACTACAGGCGCATGCCACCATGCCCAGCTAATTTTTGCATTTTTAGTAGAGACAGGGTTTCACCATGTTGACCAGGACGGTCTCGATCTTTTGACCTAGTGATCTACCTGCCTCGGCCTCTCAAAGTGCTGGGATTATAGGCGTGAGCCAGCGTGCCCGACTATTTTTTATTTTATAAAAAATAATAAAATTTATCACAAGGCCTGAAATCTTCAAAACCATGCGATTTGTGCATTTTCTGTTGTAATGAAATCTGCAAGGGGAAGCAATATAAAATTTGCTCATTTTGCAAGGAACTAAAACAAAACAAGGAGCTGAGTGTGTCAAATGTTCAGTAGCATCAAGTTAGGAGAGTCTCTCATCACCCATCTCACAAATAAGAGAGCTTCATGAACAAGAAGGGTAGGAGAGTAAGGAGGTGAGTACGGGGTAGAGGCAGGACACGTGTACAGAGGGTTCAGGCTATTGGTTAAAACTCTATACAAGAAAAATATCAGGATGGGCGTTGCTAAGGTGTTACTCCCCTTTATCTGTGATTTTGCCACTGACCAACTTCCCTGATGAACGTCTTATTCTATTACCAGTCATGTTAGTATATTTATTCAGGTAACAGCTAAGTCTCACAGGCCCTGAACGTATTCTTTCCCTTTCCAGTGACCTGTATATTTCTGATCTGCTCTGCTGTCATGATTTAATAATTAATCTCTCAAAGAGCTATTATACTTCACTTATTTCTGAGTTCTTGAGTGAGATCTCACTGTAGTCCCAAGTTAGTGATACTTATTTCCACTTAAGAAATATTTTTCAGAAGTTCTACTTATTAGTCCCTTTTTATATGTATATAGAGTTTTCTTAAATACAGTCATACGAAACTAAAATTAACTGCTTAACCTATTAGGCAAACTGTGTCTCCTCTTTTTAATACACAGCACCAATTCACAAATTTTAGTTAAAAGACTAAGTATGTCTTCATTATTTGATTACTCAACAAATGAAAATTTCATAATTAAATTCATTTATTGAACAAATTGTTTTTCTGTTTGGTATGATAAAGGAAATTTTTCACCTTTCTTCCCAAGAGTCCTCATATGATATTCCATAAGTGTCAGTCTCCTCTTTAGAAAATTAAATGACAAGACAGGAAATATAAAAATTTTCCATAGTAATTATAAATTCATACTTAGCATACCTATTAAAATAATTGTTTATGTAATGTAAGAATTATGATGAGTGTGATTAACCGCAAACAAAGTTCCAAAGCAGATTCCTTCAAAGGGAATTCCCCATCATGCCTGTCAGGTTTAATCTTATTGAGATAGTAACATGTGAGCTCCATTTCTAATTTGGCTGGAACCAGTAGTGTGACTCTCAATGTTTACGCTAATATAGCTTAAATATAGCTAACTTGTCCTATGTAACAAACCTGCAAGTTCTGCACATGTATCCTGGAACTTAACATTTTATTATATATCTTATAAATTTATAT